>NC_048595.1:400925064-401117881 GCF_003668045.3 Cricetulus griseus
CTCATGGAAATTAAGTAACACCCAACTGCACAATTCATGGGTTGAGGAAGAAATAAAAAAGAAATTAAAGATTTCCTAGAATTCAATGAGAATGCGGACACAACATATCCAAACCTATGGGATACTCTGAAAGCAATGCTGAGAGGAAAGTTCATAGCGCTAAATATCCACATGAAGAAAAAGGAGAAAAATCACACTAGAGAATTAACAGCACAACTGAAAGCTTTGGAAAACAAAGAAGCCAATACACCCCAGAGGAGCAGATGCCAGGAAATAATCAAATTGAGGGCTGAAATCAATAAAATGGAAACTAGGAAAACAATACAAAGAATCAATATAACAAAAAGTTGGTTCTTCGAGAAAATCAACAAGATAGACAAACCTTTATGCAAACTTACCAAACAACAAAGAGTAAACATGCAAATTAATAAAATCAGGAATGAAAAGGGGGTCATAACAATAGACACAGAGGAAATCCAGAGAATTATCAGGTCATACTTTGAAAACTTATATTCTTCAAAATTTGAAAATCTAAAGGAAATGGACAATTTTCTGGACAGATTTCACTTTCCAAAATTAAATCAAGGACAGATAAGCAACTTAAATAGACCTATAACCTCTAATGAATTTGAAGCAGTCATTAGAAGTCTCCCAACCAAAAAAAGCCCAGGGCCAGATGGCTTCAGTGCAGAATTCTACCAGAAATTCAAAGTACAGTTAATACCAATTCTTCTCAAAGTATCCTCACAATAGAAGAAGAAGGGTCATTACCAAACTCTTTTTACCAGGCTTCAATAACCTTGATACCC
This sequence comes from Cricetulus griseus, assembly GCF_003668045.3. Lineage (NCBI taxonomy): Eukaryota > Metazoa > Chordata > Mammalia > Rodentia > Cricetidae > Cricetulus > Cricetulus griseus. The sequence continues at coordinate 400,925,874 of NC_048595.1, forward strand.
AAGCCACACAAAGACACAACTAAGAAAGAGAACTACAGACCAATATCCCTCATGAACATTGATGCAAAAACTCTCAATAATATATTGGCAAATTGAATCCAAGAACACATTAGAGAAATCATCCATCCTGATCAAGTAAGCTTCATACCATGGATGCAAGGATGGTTCAACATACAAAAATCAATCAATGTAATCCACCATATAAACAGACTGAGGAAAAAAAGTCACATGATCATCTCACTAGATTCAGAAAAAGCCTTTGACAAAATCCAACACCCCTTCATGATAAAGGTCCTGGAGAAATCAGGGATAACAGGAACATACCTCAACATAATAAAAGCAATATACAGCAAGCCAACAGCCAACATCAAATTAAATGGAGAGAAACTCAATGCAATTCCTCTAAAATCAGGGACAAGACAAGGCTGTCCACTCTCTCCATACCTCTTCAATATTGTCCTTGAAGTTCTAGCTAGAGCAATAAGACAACAAAAGGAGATCAAGGGAATACAAATCGGAAAGGAAGAAGTCAAACTCTCACTATTTGCAGATGATATGATAGTCTACATAAGTGACCAAAAAAACTCAACCAGGGAACTCCTACAGCTGATAAACACCTTCAGCAAAGTGGCAGAATACAAGATTAACTCAAAAAAATCTGTAGCCCTGCCATATATGGATGACACATTGGTAGAAAAAAATCAGAGAAGCATTGCCCTTTACAATTGCCACAAACAACATAAAATACCTTGGAGTAACACTAGCCAAAATAGTGAAAGACCTGTACCATAAGAATTTTGAGTCTCTAAAGAAAGAAATTCAAGAAGATACCTGAAAATGGAAAGATCTCCCATGCTCTTGGATAGGTAGGATCAACATAGTAAAAATGGCAATCTTGCCAAAAGCAATCTACATATTCAATGCAATCTCTATCAAAATCCCAACACATTTCTTCACTGACCTTAAAAGAACAATTCTCAACTTTTTTTGGAAAAGCAAAAGACCCAGGATAGGCAAAACAACCCTGTACAGTAGAAGAACTTCTGGAGGCATCACTATCCCTAACTTTAAGCTATATTACAGAGCTATAGTCCTGATAACAGCTTGGTGTTGGAACAAAAATAGACAGGAAGACCAATGGAATAGAGTTGAAAACCCTGAAATTAACTTACACACCTGCAGACACCTGATTTTTGACAAACAATCCAAATATATACCCTGGAACAAAGATAATATCTTCAACAAATGGTACTGGCATAACTGGATCCAAGCATGTAGAAGACTACAAATAGACCCTAGCCTTTCACCCTGCACAAAACCTAAGTCAAAATGGATCAAAGACCTCAACATAAACCCAGCCACACTGAACCTACTAGAAGATAAAGTGGGAAATACCCTTGAATTAATCAGTACAGGTGACTGCTTCCTGAACATAATACCAGTAGCACAGACACTGAGATCAACAATTAATAAATGGGACCTCCTGAAACTGAGAAGCTTCTGTAAGGCAAAGGATATAGTCAGCAAGACAAAACGACAGCCCACAGACTGGGAAAAGATATTCACCAACCCCACATCTGACAGAGGGCTGATATCCAAAATATACAAAGAATTCGAGAAGCTATTCTTGAGAACACCAAACAATCCAATTAAAAAATGGGGTACAGAACTAAATAGACAATTCTCATTAGAGGAATCTAAAATGCCTGAAAGACACATAAGAAAATGTTCAACATCCTTAGCCATCTGGGAAATGCAATTCAAAACAACTCTGAGATACCATCTTACTCCTGTCAGAATGGCTAAAAAAAATCAAAAATGCTAATGACAGTTTATGCTGGTGAGGATGCCGAGAAAGAGGAACACTCCTCCACTCCTGGTGGGAGTGCCAACTTGTACAGCCACTTTGGAAATCAGTATGGCAACTCCTCAAGAAAATAGGAATGAGTCTACCACAAGATCCAGCAATTCCACTCCTAGGCATATATCCAAAAGAAGCACATTCATATAACAAGGACATCTGTTCAACCATGTTCATAGCAGCATTATTTGTAATAGCCAAAAACTGGAAGCAGTCTAGATGCCCCTCAACTGAAGACTGGATACAGAAAATGTGGTACATTTACACAATGGAGTACTACTCAGCAGAAAAAAAAAAAACAATGGAATCTTGAAATTTGCAGGAAAATGGATGGAACTTGAAAAAACCATTCTGAGCGAGGTAACCCAATCACAAAAATACAAACATGATATGTATTCACTCATATGTGGACCTGCTTTATGATACATAGTAATGACGGTGCTTTATCAGAGCTGTTTTTAATGATGTTGCTCAGAATGGTTTCCTTCCAGATGATTATTGAGAAGCTAGTTTAAAAAAAAAATGGTGCCAGATACCACAAGAATAACGGAACTGTGCTGTTTTTCTGGGATTTTGTTTTTTACCTTTTGTTTTAAAAAAATGGAGAGTGCTGGATGTCTACAATTTTGTTCAAATGACTGCAAAACCTGGAAAAGCTGTTGCTACTATTGATGCATAACATACTGCCATTAGTGATATATATATTTCATATATATTATATATTATTATATATATAATTATATATATAATTATTATAATTGTTCCTCTTTCTCGGCATCCTCACCAGCATAAACTGTCATTGGTATTTTTGATTTTTTTAGCCATTCTGACAGGAGTAAGATGGTATCTCAGAGTTGTTTTGAATTGCATTTCCCAGATGGCTATTATTATAATTATATATATATATAATTATTATAATATAATTATGTACATTATATATGTATATAATGTACATGTACATTATATATATGTACATAATATAATTATGTACATTATATATGTATATATAATTTGAATTTTTGGATGCTTTAGCTGTGCTGTCGACTTTGGAAAAATGTATCCCAGTTTACCGGGTTGAGTTGGCATTGTACAAAAATTAACAGCCATATTGGTCTAGAAATGTTGAACTTAATTTTTTTCCATTTGTACAGGGGTAACTCACTGTATTAAATATGTAAGGTCTTAAAAAAAAAAGAAGGGATTTTGAGAATCCATCCCTTGTGAAGGGATTCTCTCTTGACCTGGACACATGGGGAAGGGCCTAGGCCTGGCCCAGGATGATGTGGTAGACTTTGGGGAGCCCCTTTTGAGGGCCTTACCCTGCCTGGGGATTGGAGGGGGGATGGCTTGGGGAAGGTGAGATGTTGCGGGGGAGGAGAGGGAGAGAGAGAAGGGATTGACATCTGAAGCAAGCTTGTTCCTAATTTGAACTAATAAATTAAAATAAAAAAAGTAAACTAGCAAGGTGAGCTAGCATGCTTAGACAGAAGGTGGCATTTGAGTAGCATATTCGATAAACCTTTAATAAAATATGTTTTAAACCTACCTCATGTAATTATTACTGACATGTCTATATCTGAATATATATATATATATATGTTTGTGTGTGTGCATGCACATATATATCTCCTCAAAACTAGGTGAAGAATCCTAGAACTCATAGTCTTTGTGAACATAAAATAATTTAGCCTGAAAGATAAAATTATTTTAGTCAAAGAAATATTAGATAAGAAATAACTTTAAATTTTATCAGTCATTTAGAAATATTCATATCATAGTATCAACTTGGAAAAGAGGTCACTAAAACTTTGACAATGGCTGTTAGTGTAGCACAATGGACTCTCCAAACAACAGAAAGGGATTGCATCTGCAATCAATGTCGTGTTCTTCAGTTTAAATCTAATTTATTACATGAATCTTTAGCAAGGTTCAATATTTGAAGTGAGAATAATCTAAGCTAGTAATCATTTTGAGCATGGCTATTACTTCTTTAAGGTTGTGAGGGATGAGGTGTCTGTACGTTGTAAGATGCATTAATTATAAGTATACTAGATGAGGATGGATGTTCCAAGCATATAGAAATACAGGGAAGATTGACTTAGTTTCCTTCAGAAACAGCAGACTTGTGCTCTGTAGAAACACAGTTGCAATTTCTTGAAGACCTGACACATAGAATGTGTCAAATAAAATCATCTGTTTGCACATGTTTAATGCCTGTTATGTATGGAGTGGATGTGGGTGGGAAGGCAGAGGAGGGGGTAGCAGAAGGGGAAGGAGGGGGAATTAGTATGTAAAATGAATTTTTTAAAATAAAAAGTAAAGGTATATTACTATATATTCCAAATTGTTACATTACTATTGTATGATCCAAAAGGTTTTTCTAGGTTCATTTTTTTTCTGATTGCTGGAAAAAGACAAAAAGGACTGCCCACTGTGTGCCCACCATGTGCCCATTGGCTTGGTCCTTCAAGCTATTTTAAATCAAACAAAAGCAAATCAAGAGACTGGAGCTCTTGCTCCCAGGTGGAAGAAAGTCTGCAACTACCAATAAGCAAATGAACAAAGAAAACATGCCTTTAAGTTGATGATTACCATGTAAAATAGGTAACCTAACGTCAATAATTTGTAATGAGCAATATATTAAGAGAGCACAGGAAGCTCAAAGGTTTTCATTAAATTCTACTTGAGGATTTTGCTTCATAGAAACTGCTGGATATGCAGTCAGAGTTGGCCCAAGGCTTTAACAGGTGTTTTAAAAATATACATTATAAAATATATTATATGTATATTATAATTTAAACTTGCAGCATTCAATGTTAAACAACTACATGTTTGTTAAATAAATGCAAAAATGTATTTTTCATTAATGATATTTTTGTATATTCTTTGAAAATTTCAACCATTTATATAATGTATTGGATCATATCCTTCAACCATTGCAACCCTCCTAATCTCCAATCTCCCCAAATTCGTGCTCTACCTTTGTTGTAGTTATTAATAACCTCCTGAGTCCAATTAGTTCTTTCCATATGTGCATTGGTATGGGACCATCCAGGGGTCATGGGAAACCCAGAACCACATGCCCAAAGGATAGTGGCTAATGTTTCTTCCTCAGCAACTGCCTGAGAATTGTGTGGTCTCTGTGCAGATAATCATAATGGGTGTGTGTGGATATTTGCAACAGCCTTTTCATATCCAGAAGTCAGAATGCTACAACTTTCTTCTATATCTTCCAGGTTTTACATCTTTCCACATACTCATGGATGTTCCCTAAGCCTTGGGTGTAGTAAGGTTTAAAAACATTTTTCAGCCACAATGAAGAATTCATAGTTACTTATTCTTGGCGCCCTGTCCATTATGATGTGTGCTTTCCCCGCTGCTACCTGCATAAACAGCTTCTCTGATCAGACTTGAGCACAAACTGAATTTATGGCTATAAACAACATGATCTTTTTCCAAAGCAGCAGGAACAGCCTCTGATCACCCAGTCATGGGATTTTGACAAGGGTTACAATACTATTCATGAAATCTCTCCTTAGACCAGGCCTTGTGATGTAGGGGAGTCTTGAGATAAAGTATTTTGCAACTAATATGATGTGTGAAAATGAACCCTTTCTTAGCAATCTTTTTCTTTCATTACCCCAACTTAATAATTATATAATAATCTCAGAAAAGAGCTACAGTATCAGAACATTCACTCCTGCTACTGAAATCCTTAAAATGTGAACAAAAACATTTTCTCATATTTTGTAATTCTAGCTTATTTTTTTATCAAAATTCTTTCTCATAAATCAGCAAAGATAGGGCCAGGTGTTGGTGGTGCATGCCTTTAATCCCAGCACTCGGGAGGTAGAGGCAGGCAGATCTCTGTGAGTTCGAGGCCAGCCTGGTCTTCAGGCTACAAAGCTACACAGAGAAACCCTGTCTCGAAAAACCAAAATAAATAAATAAATCAGCAAAGAGCAAGCACATTTACAACAGTTTTCCCACAGACACATGACAACTTTTAAATAAAATCTAACCAAATCATGAAACAAAGAATGAAAATCTTTTTCCTAGAAGAAGCTGCATGATTTAATGCAGCTACATGTGACATTTGACAAAATGACTCTTCTGTGACTCCTGTTGCCTGGCACAACATGACCCTCACCGCCAGCAGCTGTGCTGTGGGGCTAGGTAGGCCTTTGCAACATCATCAGGTGTTCTGACTGTGCCTTCACTTCCTCCTGCTTTCAGAGCTTTGACACTTACCATTTATAGCGAAGGTGGAGAATGATGCCTTGTACTACTTTAGGGATCTAACGAACCACCTAGTAGTTCTCCTGCCCTTCATTCAGACGGAAGATGTCACAAAGCAACCAGCCTTCTTACATGTGTAGTAACATTTGCTATATGGATATGGTACCAGCCTTTGACTTAGGGAATGATAGCCTCGAGTCTTACTAGAGATAACAGTGTGTCTATATGGTGTTCCAATGAGTGCTAAATTCAGTGGGATGGAGAACCCACCTAAAGCTGACTGGCTTCCAGTCACCTGACAAATCCTTCAGGAGTATTTTATGAGAGCATTTATTATACCTTGCACTTCTTGGTACATATGAAATGAAAATCGAGACCACAGAAAAAGACTGAATAGCTTGCTGACTTTACAAAAAAATGTTCCAAAATCTGTAATCTAAATGGTCATTCACTGTGGCAAAAAAAACATTATGTTTCTTCAACAGCTCTTAAGCTAGTCTCAGTCTTCACATCATGTGTGTATTCTGCAAGCAGTGAGGGGGAACACTCTCAAGCCTTTCTTTGCTTGCTATTTCCTGGTATCTCTATCATTATAGAAACTGCACAGTCCAAGTTTATTTACTACACCCCAAAGATTCAATTTGTATTTTTGAAATTGTAACCCCATTATTTAAAATAAAACAAATTTAAACAAACAAACAAAACTGTACAAGACCCAAATAGTGTCGTATTCAGTCTCTCAGAAGTATAATAGCTTAGCTGCAAGTGACTACAATTCTCTAAAGACCCATTCAACTGCAAACTGTTCTTAGTCCAATTTATATATCTTTCTCTAAACTGGATAGTGAATGCACATTTTTCATAGTGATTTGGCATCACAGTAGCTAAGCTCCTTTTGGGCATTTGAGACACATATCTTATTGTGAATTCTATTTTGAAAACAAACAACATCACTAGGAAAATGATCCTTCACTGTGTCATGGGTACACTGATGCTGGAAAATATAGCTCCTACATTCTGCCTGCACTTGTCCTTCAATGCTGTACATCTGCCATATAAAAACACACATTCATCAAAACATTCTGCTAATTATTTATACTTTTGTCAACCAGGAAAAACATTCAGTTGCAAGCAGGTGTTCACTCACAAAATGAATGACAAAACAAATAATCAGGTAAAGTTGCCCTGTTTCTCATTTAATATCTGCCTCCTCATCTCTTTACATTTCTCTATGTATGTATTATATATATACATATGTATGTATGTATGTATGTATGTATGTATGTATGTATGTTCATTGCACTGATAATTTTCTTTGTTTAACTTTCTATTAATTTCTGCAATTTAAAGAAACAATAAAAAAACATTCTCACATGATATTGAATATCCTGGGAAATCGCTGTTCAATTCACAGTTAGAATCACTGTATTTCAGGGTCAGCATGATGGTTGGGAAGATAGTGGTGCTTATGGTGGAAACCTAGGCACCTGACTTTACTCTCTGGGAAACCATCTGTGTAAGGGCAGAAGAAGAAGAAGAGGATGTTGTTCTCTGCCTTCCACATGCATGGTGTGGTTCATGGATCCACATACATCATGCACGTGAGCACACACACTAGTAATAGCCTACTGTTAAAGGAAAAAGGATTTGAAAAGAATCATTTTATGGCACCCACACCAGACTTTTGTTTAAATTTCTAAATATTATTTCACATACTATCTTTTGATCATATGCTTTCCCTTCCCCAAATTCCTCTCAGATATCTCCCAGTTCCCTAGACATTCAATTTCATGTCATTTCTCTCTCTCTCTCTCTCTCTCTCTCTCTCTCTCTCTCTCTCTCACACACACACACACACACACACACACCAAAACACAAATCCAGTGAACAAACAAAAAAGAAAAAGTAAATGCACACACACATAGATACACACATGTACACACGGGCATACACAGAGAAACACACATGGACATACACGGCACAAACATATCTGATGGAATCAGAAAAAGTTATAAGGCCAGCACAGCTGTTTGACAAAATCCAGCAAAGCTGATCCACATGACAGTGGCTGTGCCACCTTTGGTTTTCATCTCCACCTGTTGCATACTTGGGAGACTTTTAATATTTGTACAATTTAGGGATATTAGGTTGATGGAAATTTTTTTATGAATCATTTATACCTTCTCCCAGGAGTACAGTTCCTAAGTTTCCCCAGAAAAGTCCTGAGTATACTACCCCTCCAGATTTTAAGGTGATTTCCCTATATACTTGAAGGTCTTTCTTATGTCATGGAAGTTTTGACACAGATAAAGAAGCCAGAGGTCTCTTTATGGGGCTATGAGACACTCTTGAAACATTTGTTCCTGCACTTAAACAGAAACAAGATATTCAAAACAAAGTAAACTCAAAAAGGTCAACAAGATTTGGTGGGCTAGAGGAGTTGGCCACTGTTCAGATTGCAAGCCTCTTCCCACTATACACTCAGGCAATTACATGGCATATCCAGCAATAAAATTAGATAGCTAAAGTTACCTCTGTCATACACACAGGTTTATACTGATGGGCAAAGGATGATGCAGAAAGATGATAAGAATCATTCTATATTTTTGGTTCTATAGCCAGGCGTTGGTGGCGCATGCCTTTAATACCAGCACTCGGGAGGCAGAGGTAGGTGGATCTCTGTGAGTTCGAGACCAGCCTGGTCTACAAGAGCTAGTTCCAGGACAGCCTCCAAAGCCACAGAGAAACCCTGTCTCGAAAAACCAAAAAAAAAGAAAAAATCATTCTATAAAGATATAAAATATCTACATTGTACTATATTTTAAATAATAACTGCAGCAGCTTTGGCCTGAGGATATTTGGCCTCAGGATATAACCATTAAGAGTTAATAATACACTGCTTGGGAAATGGTAGTATACCTGGGATTGCTTGAAGGTATGGTTATGTGCATATGAACTGGTGAAGGGTATAAGGTCCTTAGAGTTGGAGTCATGGGTGGTTGTGAGTTTTCTGATGTAGCTGCTGCTGAAAACTGAAATGTATTTCAGTTCAGTACTTGCTCTTACCTACAGAGCCATCTTTTCAGCCCTAAAGTGATGTTTTTTTTTTATTCAGTATAATTCTCCTAAATTGCAAAGTGAAGTCCCTGATCTCCTTTTCTCAGCTGATCAACTTGACAAATGATGATGCCTTATTCTTTTCAAACCTGCTACGATACTGAGTTAATAACTAATTTGAATTTTTCTTCCTTCAGTATCATTTATTTATTGAACCCTGACCTGCATAGAGTAAATTTTTGCTATTATTAAATCTAATAATATAATGCATTATATGTGTATGTGTGTGTATGTTTGTGCATAATATTCCTGCAAGTGTATGCCTGTGTGCACACACAATGGAGCATGTGTGGAGGTTACAGGATAATTCAAAGGAGTCTGCTTCCTCCTTCTATTGTATGGGTTTCAGGACCAAACTCAGGGGTTAGGCTTTGTGGTGTGCCTTCACCCACTGATCCACTTTGCTAGTACCTGAAAGGTATATTTCTTAATGTTCCTCACCACTTCATTGTCCAGTTTTTTCTGTGGTTCTCAGGACATTATAGACTAACATCTGAGAACTTTACAACCATTAATATTGTATGGCTTTATTAATACTGTCTACTTACATTTAGTTTATAAATGGTGGCCAAAGAGGCTATTTCCCAAGACATTATCTGTCTATTCTTTTTTTTTTCCAATTTCTTACTTAGTATGTCTTCATGGTCATATTCTTCCTATTCATAATAAAAATCCAAGTCTAATAACACTTTGATAGCTAAAGAATCTCCATTTTGTGCTAGGCAACCCTCTTGGTATTTAATAGCTATTTGTCTTGACTCAGGTTCAAACGAGTTAAGTTCCCAGCAGCCCCAGCTTCTGGATCCCTACCCAGAAATGTGCAGCTTTGACCATCTGCTTTTTATGACATCATTAACTGCTGATTTGGGTTTCTGTTACTTATTTACACGGATATTCAAGGACTATTTTGAGGTCACCTTGACCACTTAATTTTTGTAGAGCAGAACAGGCCTTCTTCCTTCACCTACCTCTGGGTGTCATATCTCTGATTCGGGTTAGAGACTATGGTTCTGCTAGCATCTTTAATACATTTGCTAAGTTATAATCTGAATTGAGTCCCAGTGATCTTCTACTCCCTAACGACACTTTTCACATTAAACTTCCAAAGTGTTCTGAGAGCCAAAAGTAATTTCTTTCCTCACTAAAATTAGTGAATGAAGTAAAATATTTGATGTCATGTATTTAGAGGATTTGTGGAATGTGCATATCTGTTTTCTTCACCAAATAAACTTCAAAGGTTCTTAGTATGCTTTCCCAAGTCAAGTTTCTAACACAAGTCTTCTCAATAATTAATGGAGAGTATAGGTATATAAAACTGCTATTTAGACTTGGTTTCCTTTTCCTTTCCTGCCTCTCTCATGACTGTACTGTGGCAAGTATTTGGACTGGAGTTCTGTGTGTTGCTCATATTGGCTTTGTTCTTCCAAATGCTCATGCCTCTGTTCCATGCTTTTCTAACTTGATCATTCCAGTCTAAACTTCTCTAATCACCACACCCTACTGTTTGAAAGATATCACTAAAGTGTTAATTAAGGCTGCACAAAATAATTTTGTTCTGTGACAGCTAATTTGAGGTCTGTAGGGGACAGTAAGCCACCCCTGTTAGAGGGTGGCTGCAGGTGTGCCTGACCACGCCTGTCAAGGCGTGGTCAAGGTGAGGTCAGGATGATATTGCATGGGCTCTTAAGGAACCACGAGCACATGGAAGCCCCTTCTCCTTCCCCTTCTCCCTGGCCTCGCTGCTCTGGCTTGCATTTGGCTGGCATTTATCTCAATAAAGACATCTCGACCTTACATATTACAGATTGTCTCCTGGATCACACAATAGAGGTCAGCTTGACTGGATGACAGGACATGCATATATTTGGTTAGACATTACTATGCATGTAAATACAAAGATTTTCTGATGAAATTAACATTTGAGTCAGTGAGTTCAGAGAGCAAACTGACTTCCAGACAGGAGTGGGATTCTTTCAATCAGTTGAAGGAAAGAAGGGAAAAACTGTTGGATCACTGAGAAAAAGGGACTTTTCTCTTACATAGTTTCCTTAGATGGGGATCTATTTTTGGCTCTTTAGATTAAGATAGAAATATGGCTGTTCTTGGATGCAGAGCAGTTCCCCTTTTGGGCTAGATGTATATAAACAGAACTAGTTCTTATGCCTTCATATGGAAAATTACCACTGCTATCAGCTCTTCTGATTCTCTAGTTAGTAGACTGAGATCTCAGGACCTGTCCACTCACCTATCCTCATAGATAATTACTTACAGTCGTGCTGGTCTGATTATTCCATTGGTTCTGTCTGTTCTGAGAACTCTCACAGGCTGCCAAAAACTATTCTCATGAAAAGAGTAGCTTGCACTTGTAACTACTCTTGATCATCAAAGGGAGAGGTTTTCTGTTTTACATTTCATTTGGTTTTGTATATGCCTTGCTTGCTTCACACTGAAGATTTAGCATCTAAAGTTTTATTCTCAATAAAAGAAAACTGGTTCCATGAAAAGCACTTCTGTGAACAGTGAAGATTAAGTACATAATCATGACTCTAGGTCTATGTGAAATAACTGTATATATATATATATATGAGCTCAAATAGGTGAAACCGGGGTTTGCACATTATGCAGCACAAATAGAGGTAGGGTCACATATAAAGAATCATAAATATTGGTCTAGTACAGCCTGGCACTTTTTCCTTTTCAAGTTGTCTTAGTCTCTGACTATTGCTGTGAAGAGATAGCACAACCAAAGCAATTCCTGTAAAAAAGAATTCAGTTAGGTGCTTGCTTACAGTTTCAGAGGTATAGTCCATTGTCACATAGGCAGAAAGCCTTGTGTCACATAGGCAGATGCTGGAGCAGTAGCTGAGAACTACAACTTGATTTGTAGGCAGAGAGAGTGGGAGGGAGATAGAGAGGGAGAGGGAGAAGAAGAGGGAGAGAGAGTCTGATTTTGTCATGGGCTTTTTAAACCTCAAAGCCCTCCTCCAGTAGCACTCTCCCTTCAAGAAGACCCCTTTGCTCATCACTCCTCCCTCTCTGCAACTGGGTTTCAGGGTTCAGCTCAGTGTAGCTGAGCTTCTGCTTCCATCAGCTACTGGATGAAAGCTCTAGGAAACCCACAGAAACAGCTGACTTGAACAAGGGGTTTCTTATGGACCCCAGACTGATAGCTGGGAAACCAGCATAGGACTATTCCAGACCCCCTGAACAAGGATGTCAGTTTGGAGGTCTGGTTAATCTATGGAGCCTTTGGTAGTGGATCAGGATTTATCCCTAGTACATTAATGAATTTTGGGAACCCATTCCACATAGAGGAATACTCTCTCAGCCTAGACATGCCCGGGAGGGTCTAGGCCCTGCTCCAAATGATATGACAGGCTTTGAGGATCCCCCCATAGAAGGACTCACCCTCCCTGGGGAGCAGAAAGGGGATGGCATAGGGGGTTGAGGGAAAGGGGAGGAGGGGAGGGTGAGGGAACTGGGATTAACATGTAAATGAAGCTTGTTTCTAATTTAAAGAAAAAAGGGGGAAAGAAGGAAAAAAAAGAATGCCACACTTCTTTTTGAAAATAAATTTTAATTTAAATTAAAAACAATCTTATTTTACATACCAATCCCAGTTCCCTCTCCCTTCTGTCCTCCAATGTGCCTCCCACAAACCCTCCATTCCACCCCCATTCCATGGTAGGCGGGCCCTACCATGGGGGATCATCAAAAAGTCTGTCACATCATTTGGGTCATGGCCTAGGCCCTCCTCCGTGTATCTAGGCTGAGAGAGTATCCTGCCAAAGGGAATGGGCTCCCAAAACCCATTTGTGCACTAGGGATAAATACTGGTTCCACTGCGGGAGGCCCCATAGACTGCCCAAGCCTCCCAACTGACAGTCACTTTCAGGGAACCTGGTTCGGTCCTATGCTGGTTCCCCATCTGTCAGACCACACTTCTTAATCCTAATCCATTCAAACAGTACCACTCCTGAGGACTAAGCACTCACATATATGAGCCTATAGGGGGCATTGTCATTCAAACCATCACACAGGTGTACCTGCTTTCTGACTTCCCTTAGCCTCCCTGTCTTTCTTCTGGATGCTTGAGGCATAGTTAATGGATGGTGAGCATCAGTTTCTAAGGCTTCTTATTCAAAGCACCACACTTCTTCTCTCACAGTTTGCCTACTGCAGGCTCAAAAATATCGCCTTGCAATCATCAGTTTTTCTAGAGCGTTTTGAGAAATTTGATGTGATGAACAGCACATTTACATAATTGTCATCATGGACTGCCCAAGAGAAATCCCATTAAGTCTCTTATATGGAAAATGTGGATAATATAAAATAATGGTGTCATAAAAGCAAGTAAGGAAGAACAAGAGTAAAAATTAGTTTTGAATGGTAAATTAATTTGATAATTTTCTCCTTTTTGTTCACAATCAGCCTATTCAAATTAATTATTCCAGTGGTCTAATGTGAAATAAAAATAGCAGCAATGATTTGCTAGAACACTTAGTGCTACAGAAAATCTGACCACATGATAAAGAGAAGAATTAGATAACTGAATCATTACTCTTTTAAAATAAAATATTAAAAATAAATTAACTTTTAAATTGTATTTTACTTGGTGGTGAGAGTTCTGATGGACCCACTATACTTTTATAGTGCTTCCATGAAGCATTGTAGAATTTCATTGATCATTAAAATGCTTAGTGAGTATTTATTGTTTCCTTGTAAAAATGAGGAAAGCAAGTCCTTTGAACATAAAGGTTGGAGGTCACTGAATAATCCTCACAAGTATTTCACTTTAAATTCCTTTAAAGGAGGATTAGCTCTTCAGATGTGAGGCAGATTACAGACATAAGAGAGAAATGCCCACTCAGATTAAGTGAGGAGTAACCTAGGGACATAACTCTTTTGAAAACCATGTGTATAGAAGTGGGCTGACTACTTTATAGTTGGAGACAGAGTATACAATAGAGCATTGATAAAAGCATTGTTGTGGCTCCTTCTGCCAGTTAGAATTACTATTTTTGAAGATTAAAAAGAAAAAAAGTTTAAAAACTAGATATTAACTCTTTAAAATTGAAAGCAAAAATTTTCATACAATATATTCTGATCATTGTGTCCCCTCTCCCACCTCCTCCCTGATCTTCCTCACCTCCCATCTACCCAAATCTACTGCCTGAAAATAAACAGGCAAATTATATCTCCTCTTTATCTTACCAGTTAGAGTGGAAAAGTAGTGTTCCCTGAAACTACATACTCACTGATTCCCAGAGAGCATGTAATGGGAAGATGCAGCAGGAACTAGAGCTATTCCTATGCAAGCTGGAAAAGCTCACAGGTACACACTGTGGACATGCCATGCTGGGATCTACCAGAGTTTTCATTGAAGGTGGGCTATGCTAATGCCTTATATCTATCTATCTATCTATCTATCTATCTATCTATCTATCTATCTATCTATCATCTATATATCAATCATCATTATCATCATCATCTATCTCTCTATGTTTAATTTCTGGATTCCAGAGTTGTTTTATGTCTACTAGTAGATATTATATTTGGGTCGACCTAGGAATTAAAAAAGAATGATAGCAAAATTTCATTAGTAGACTATCCCTACCTGTGACTTGCAATGAAATTTCCAAGAGAAAATCTAATAAATGCCAAATATGTCTCAGCATTAAAAATCTCAAAATATGGAACAACAAAAGCAATAGGTTGATTTTGAATTGTAAATTGGTTAACTGAATTTATAGCTTGTATTTGCATTGGGTAATGTGTTGGCTTTTCTACATTTCCTTAGAATAATGAGGTCCTCACTTTATCCATATAAACAGTATTGCCTAGAGTACCTTTGCAATCTGCCAGGAAATTCTTGGAGAAGCAGAGCAAGCCCACCCATCCTGCTGCCTGACCCAGATGAAAACATAACATCTAAACATGAAAGGGAACTGTTTTCAATAGCAGCAAAGAAAAGCAAGCTGATTCTTCAGGGTTTCCACCTTGTTTAGGGAGGGAGCAGGAAGGTGGAAAAGCCGCTAAGTAAACAGAGCTGTGATAAATTATCCAAAAGGAAGTAACATATGGAGCCTGTTTCCACAAAGACTGGAAAGCCAGACCAACTTGTAGGAGCTTCTGGATTTTCTGTTTTGTTTCAAAAATATAAACTCTGCTTTGAAATGATACTAAATATAAATCTGAATAATAGTAACATAATACTGAAGGTACTCGCAGCTTCTTGATAGGAGCAAACTGAATTTAAATTCATTCTTAAAATTTGGTCACGGAGCTTCCATTGGGCAAACTAGCTTGTCTCTATCCCCAAAATAGTTATCAATTTGTGAAAGGAAATTTGCATAACAAACTGGTCTCTTAGTGTGTAGAAATGGTTAGATCTGAGTGTGCAGATGGGATAAAATGTATATGATATTCCTTTAACAAATGGTGCTGTTTCTAATGGATTTTTCACTTTCTGTTTTTAATGTCATTTTAGCTAGTATGATTAAAAAGATTTACATAGTAGAAGCAGATAGGTATACACTGTTACCACTGAAGTTTCTACCACTCTAGTCAAGGCAAGGGCCTTTTCTTGCCCAGTTGCATACTTTTGCCACAAAGAAAGTAGACTCCACATGGAATTTCTTCAATGCTCATCACCTTCTCTGAAGTACATTGGTGCTGCCAGGAGTAGACATGTCTCATTTTCATACAAAACCCTTTATTATTAAAACATCTTAAATGCCATATTCTGTAGATATCTGTTTGAAGATGATATGTCTATCTAAAGTATACCTCTGTTTGAGCTTGTAAACATACCTAATATGACTACAAATTTTATTGAAATAGGTGATAATTACTAACCTACATTTTCTTATTATCTTATATACTTGGTAATAAAAACTTTCAAGGGTTAGAAATTTGCATTACATTGTTAAATGAGCTGTATAGGTATAACACCTTGAACAAGATTATAAACATATGTACAGTATGTTTTAACCAAATTAATCTCAAATTTGTATCAATATACAAAATTTGTATACAATATACAAAAGTTCAATCCAATGTAAAACATTTAAAAATAGTAGTTGCTTTTTAAGAGTAGATGAAATAATCTACCTTTTTATCCTATTACATCCTTTTTCCTGTCAGAACAAGAATCCAGAATCTAATCTCCATTGTTTAGGTGACAACTGACATTGTTTTTTTTTTTTTTTTTGACCATTACCAATAACAACTTGTAACCAATCCCACTAAACAATGACAAATGTCCATAACCCAAGAAAAGACCAAAAATCACCCATGCCATCTCTTGGGAATGTGGGCACTGTGTTCTTAAAGTTACTTCCTGCTTTCTGGGGGCATCGACATGTTTAGGGGATCCTGAAAAGAAAATTTTGGCTTAATTTTCAAGTTCTGGGAGAGGTAGCTATATCACTTTTGTCCCGTCTCTGCATAATGGTAAAGTTCAGAGATTATCTCAAATGCTTGATACAGTAGTCTTTGAGGGTGGATCACCTCAGCTATGCACCTCGAAATTGTTCTGAGCAATTTGTAGTCCAATGATGGTGTATCTTTAGTTGGTGTTTTCCAGCTTAGTAGTGCTATCATAGATTTGGTGAAATCATAGTTGGAGACTTCAGAGATCAAATTATGTCAGATTATTCCTTTTCTTGGTAATTTTTTCCAGGTAGTTCTTTCTTCTTCTTTGGATGCTTATTTGTCCATAGGTCTTTAAATTCCTCAAGATGGTTGTTTTTATTATCCTGGAAAAACAAAAAGCAAAGCAAAACAAAACACACACACACACACACACACACACACACACACACACACACACACACACACAAACCCCTTCCCCAAATCTAACTTTGGGGAGATTCCTAAATCTAGTCTTATCAATTTTGATTTATAGTTTCTCCTGAAAGTTTTGTTTTATCTTTTGAAGCTCTTCTATAATCTAGAGCAGTATGGCTTTTTTACAATAGGCATTAGGTTCTTTAATTACTCTGGGAAGAAGTTTCCACAATGACAGGAAATGACTGAGCCAGATTTACTGTTAGGAAGAAGTTTCCAGACAACAAAGGCTTACCTTGAATGTTCCTTGTTGATTATGATTATGTGAGCTGCCTTTGCCACACCTTCTACATAATCCAGAAGGGAGGGGCATTCTCTCTGGAATTATGCTCGGAAAAAATCATTGTGTCTAGGAATGCTCTCTTTACAATACCTTTTAAGTTGACCTTGTTCACAATTGAAACATTTGACTTTTTGATTTTTCTCCAAACCTCTTGAAATCACCTCTCCTATCCATGCATCATAATGGTCATGATATTCAATATTGATTGTTTCTTGGACCCATTCCTCCAAGGGCACCTTGCCTTTAAAGGCCCAATTATCCTTTTGCATTGATAATTTTCATTTTCAAAAGCCAGAGATTCAATGATTATTTGTCTAGCTTCTGAATCTGGTATCATTCTATTTACTTCCGATGCCAGTCTTTGTAAGAAATCCATGAAGGCTTCCTTTGGGTCCTGTAAAACTTTAGGAAATTATTCAATTTTCTTTCCTACTTCTCCAGTTCTGTTCCAGTCATTCGAAGCCGCTGCATGGCATAAAGTCAGGGTATGGTCATCATATAGAGATTGTCTTTCTGTAGTAGCACAATTTCCTTATCCAAGAAGTTGATCTTGGGAGATATTTATACCTCTAGCTTTAGCCCATTGTTTAATATTCTTAGATCTTCTCTGAACCAGGAAGTCCATTGTAATTGTGGATCAGGCTTTAAAACAGCACTAAGTCCATCCAGTCTTTATGGATAATTCTATTACAAACTAAGCACCTGTTTATCATCTGCATCAAACGGTGAATGCATGCCCTATGAGACTACCTCTTCCTTGAATTTCCTTAAATCTAACATTGTCACAGGAGTCCAATTAGCTCTTTCAGAGCCTCTATCATTTGACAATTCTTGTAAGGTTTCTGGATATATTAAAATCGGTTGTTTGGAAACCTTAGACTGTTCTTCTCTAACCTTATAATTCAGTGTAGAACTTGGTTCTCCTTAATTGCTCTGTCTGGATTTGAATGTCTCTATGATCTGTTTTAATATGTTTTTCTAAGGCCTGTGTCTTGGTATTCATATCAACCAAATTTTTTAGCGATAAACCAAGATTTATCAAACTGACAACAAAGATTATTAAAATGATAATTAATAGTATGTCACTCTTAAGTTGGTTATCCTTTCATTTAATGTTTCATTTTTAAATCATGCATTGCATAATCATACAGAGACCTAATTCTCTCCATTTTAATAGTGTTTCCCATTTTAAATGTGGGGGAAAACCTCTCTTTTAACTAATTCCTTCCTTCAAGATTTCCCAATTGTTTTACCTAATCTGTTGACAATCTCAGTGAACTATAATGTGTCTTATTGGAAACTAGCATGTGGCTATGAGCTGACAATGGCAGCCTGAGGAGAGGGGCTGTAGTGAAAACCCACAACCCATGGTGTGGAGAGAGAGGGGGGTGGCTGTCTGAAAAAACACTCAAGGGATTGAGTGGAAAAAATACCTGTGGTGGGTGAAGCCTGAAGGCAAAACCAGCCACTCTAGTGTGGGTAAGTCCTGTGGTGTTTGGAGCCCAGGTGATTCTGGAGTTTGGGTGCCAGCTGAAGACTGTTTAGAGTGGCTACAACAGGAAAGTCCAAAACTGGCTCAGAGGTTGGGGATAAAAAGAAAAACAGAAACAAAAGAAAACCTAGCTGGCTGGGCAGGGACTCAGGTAGGAGCCCCTTGTGTAGCTCCAGTCTGGGCCAGTGGGTTCAAAGCCACAGGCAAGTGGCTTTTTCATGAATTTGTACCATTATGTTGGGCACCAATATGTAGTATGAGTAATAGAAACCCAGAGACCAATATTGGTGCTCAAACTGAAGATCAGAAAAGCAAAGCAGCCAGCTACTATCACTTACTTCTATCTCAGATGAAAGGGTGATCCTGTCTCCCTGAATCCTCAGTGTGGCTGGAGACTGAATGCTGAAGACTGAATACTGAATGTCAAAATAAGACCCTCAGTTCCTGTCTTATATACCTCTCTAGTGCTGGGATTAAAGGCTTGCACCACTATTAACAATAACAACTAGTTTGGCTACTGGGATTAAAGGTGTATGCCACAACTGCCTGGACTCTATGGCTGTGGCTAGCTTTGCATTCTGCTCTTCAGGAATACTTTAATAGATCACAAACAAAATATCACCACAGAAATCTAGAACACTATAGAAAGATAAAGTATACTAACAATAGAAATAAAAGGAGGACAAGATACTCAGGTCAAAGGCACAAAAAATTTTGTCAAAAAGCAAGGATGACACCAACTAACCATTTAATCAACAGTGGAGAGGCTACCTTAAATGCCCTCCCCTGAAAATGAGATTGATGACTAACTTATATGCCATCTTAGAGCCTTCATCCAGCAGCTGATGGAAGTAGAAGCAGATACCCACAGCTAAACACTGAACTGAACTGGAATCCAGTTGCAAAGAAGGAGGAGTGATGAGCAAAGGGGTCAAGACCACCTGGGTGAAACCCACAGAAACAGCTGACCTGAACCAGGGGGAGCTCTTGGCTCCCAGACTGATCACTGGGAAACCAGCATGAAACTGATCCAGACCCCATGAATGTGGGTGTCAGTGAGGAGGCCTCGGAAATCTATGGGGCCTCTTGTAGTAGATCAGTACTAGCATAGGAATGGACTTTGGGAGCCCATTTCACATAGAGGGATACTCCCTCAGCCTAGACACATAGGGGAGGGCCTAGGCCCTATACCAAAGGATACGACAGACTCTGAAGACTCCCCCCATGGAAGACCTCTCTCTCCCAGGGCAGCAGAAATGTTATGGGATAGGTAGGGTGTTAGTGGGGGACAGGTGAGGAGGGGAGGGATAGGGAACTGGGATTGATATATAAAACAATCTTGTTTCTAATTTAAATAAAAGATGGAGAAAAAATAAAAACCAAAAAAAAAGAAAGAAAAAAAGAGACTCTTGGAAGCCAGAAAAAAAAAAAAAGAAGAAAAAAAAGGGAAACTTCCCCAACTCAAAAAAGAAGGTGCCTATCAGGGTACTAGATGCATACAGTGCACAAAATAGACTGGACCTGAAAAAAAAAACCAAAACCAAAACATGGCACATAATAATCAAAACACTAAATGTGAAGAACAACGAAAGGACATTAAAATCTGCAGGGGGAAAGACAAAGTAACAAATCAAATCAGACCTATTAGAATAACACATGACTTCAGTGAAGACTTTAAAAGCCAGAAGGGTCTGGAAGAATGTTCTACAAATTCTAAAAGACCACAGATGCCATCCCAGATTACTATACTCACCAAAACATTGATTCACAATAGATGGAGAAAGGAAGAAATTCCACAATAAAACCAATTGTAAGTAGGATTGATCTACCAATCCAGTTCTGCAGGAAGTGCTAGAAGAAAAATTCAAATTGAAGAGGTTAACGACACTCAAGAAAACCAAGTAATAAATAATTTCAAACTAGCATATCAAGTGAGAGTGTGTGTGAGGAACCATCTCACCACAACAAAATAATAGGAATCAATAAATGCCTTTCATAGATAATTCTCAACACCAATGGTGTCAATTCCTAATAAATAGAAACAGACTAACAGAATGGATTTAAAAAGAAGATCCAAGAACCATATCTTATCTTAGAATCTAGGATAAGCATCTCCTCAGGATAAAAGGATGGAAAAGATATTCCAAGCAAATGGATCCAAGAGGCAAATCAAAACCAATTAGAAGGGGTGAGCAAGGTTATTATATACTGATCACAGGAAAAATCTACTGAGAGGACGTTGCAATTCTAAACATTTATGCTCCAAACACAAGGGCAAAGAAGTTTATAAAAGAAGAATTTCTTTCGCTAAAACCACATATTGACCCTACACAGTGGTAGTGGGTGACTTCAATACCTGACTCCAGCCTATAGACCAGTTACCCAGACAAAAGCTAAACAGAAATACTGGAGTTAAATGATATCATAAATCAAATGTACCTAGCAGATGTTTACACAATATTTTATCCAAACACAAAAGTATATGCCTTCTTCTTGGCATCTGTGGTGATATCTTGCTTGTACAACAAAGCCTATCTGAAGGTCAGAGAGTAGAGCTTGCCACTAACTAACTAGAGGTCTGGAGGTCTGCACAGACAGACAGGAAGGAGATGGTTGGGCCGACAGAGGATGTAAGTGGCAGAAACAGGGACTCTGTCTGCTGAGACGCTAGAAAATAAGGTGTGGCTGGGGCTTGCTCCTCCTTCTCTCTGATTTCTTAGCATTTTTCTTTATGTCTGACTGTTTTTCTATTCATTAGACCAATTAAGAACTCCATTTACACTCTTGGGTGCAACCTGCTCCCTCAGCCTTGGTGTCCTCTGGTGTCCCATCATTCTGTGGCTGTTTTCATGTGGTAGTTTCTCTGTTGTTTGTCTCGGTAAGGATATCAAACATACTTGAGTAAGGCTTTAACCCTACACTTGTGGGCTAAGCTGAACTAATTGTATCTATAAATAAGAACTGATAGTTTCAGGAACTTAGGGTTTCTTCACTCTGAAAGAAGACATGTGGTTCTCAACTTTCCTACTGCTGCAACCTTGTAATATATTTTCTCATATTGTGGTAACCCCCAACCATAAAAATTTTTGGTTGCTACTGCATAGCTGTGATTTTTGCTACCACTGTAAAGTGTAATGCAAATATCTGATATGCAGGATGAATTTTCATTGTTCCAAATTGAACATAATTAAAGCATAGTAATTAGTCACAAAACAGTTTGTAATTATATGCTGTGTAATATTTATCCCTAATTACAAGTAAATGAAAAAAATTGGAAACATGGTGTAGCATGGATAACAGTCCTTTTTTAAAAAAAATTACAATTCACTTTATGTTCGGCTAACAGTCTTAATACAACACCAGTAAAATACATTGCTACATTTGAGACAGTGTGTGTTAAAAGCCAACGTCAGTTCAAAAGTTGAGATAGATTGCTTTTTTTTCCTCACCAGATCAGAAATTCCCAGAGCAGTCTTTGCAAGAGCACAAAGATCACCTTTCACAAGTTTATTTCTATATTTAGACTTGATAACCAACAAGCTGGAGAACCTTGCATCACAAAGATATGTTGTTGGAAATGGAAGAAGGCACAACACAGTCTAACACAAAACAGGATATGACTGCAAACACTTGATCCAGAATTTTGTAACTGGAATTGTGCAGATATCAGTTCTCACTGCACTGATTATTGTTAATAAGTACAATGAACTCCTCTTGTGCTGTCTCAGAAATATCTTCAACTTTGACCATAACTGGTCTTCTGGCAAGTGCAAATGGGATGGCAGGTAGATTTAGAAAATATGATGAAATTTTATCTGCAAGCATGTGCAAGTGTTCTTTCATAGAAATTATCATCTTAATCCCTGTGTCTGGTACAATGTTATGTTCTTTTAAGAAGGCAGATAAGGGGTAGGCAACATGTCAATTTTATTTTCATGCCCCCCCCAGCCAAAGCTGAAGTTTCACTTGGAAAGACCAGACTTTTTCAGACAAATAGAGTCATGTTGCATTTAGTTCTTGTAGTGATAAATTTAACTCATTAAGAAGGCAAACGTGGGAACCAAGTAAGTTATTCTCTGCAATCCACTTCTATCACTGAAAAGTGCTTCAAACTATGGTCTTGTTTTCTGATAAACAAAATAAACAAAACAAACAAACAGAAAACCTAATCCCAGAACTCAGGAAGAGATGCATGCAGATTTCGGATCTCAGAGTTCAGGGTCAGCCTGGTCCACTGAGGGAACTCCAGGACAGCCCAGCACTACACCGAGAAACCCTGTCCTGAAAAACAAAAACACAAAAATAAAAGCAAAACAAACAGCAACAACAAACACATTTGAAGTTCATCATGAAGCTCAAAATGATGCTTAGAAAGTTTTTGTCTCTAGAACCATTTTTACTTCAGTGTGAAACAGCCGCGCTTTGTTCAGCACATTCAATTCCTTGCACAGTTTCGAAAACAGTGGTCTATTTAAAGTGCTCACCTTTATAAAACTGACAGAATTTATGGTTCTTTTCATAATTTCTTGTAACTCTTGTGACAGCATCTTCATTACTAATATTTGCCAATGAATCATACAATGAGCTCCAATGACTTTCGGTGACTCACTCAGTACAAAACGTTGAAATCCAGATCAACATCCTAACATAGCTGGTGCACCATCTGTGCAAACACCACAAACCTTTCCCCAAGAGATCTGCTCTTTCAGAAATGGAATGACTGGGTCAAATAAATCATGTCTAGTAGTTGTTTCAAGACATTTGCAAAAAAGGAACTCGTCTTTAAAGTCATCATCATGAACATACCTCACATAAACCAGTAGCTGTGATGTTTGCAACTTTCGTGGATTCTTCAAGCTGGACCAGGTGTCTGCCCTAATCTTGCTGTAAATATTTCTACTGTTCATATAAATAGTGATACCATTAAAGATCAACACAAGAGAACATGGTGGACTGATAAGGATCCCATCAACATGGCAAAAGATGTACTGTATCAAGCTGATTGCTCTTTGATTGTCTCTTTGACTTATCCTCACGTAGGTCCAGATAATACTGTATATGTCTAAACATTGACAGTGATCAATTCCAGATCTTGAACTAGGCTCCCATTTCAAATATTCATTCTCAACTATTCATTATGAAATTTTGACAAATTGTCTGATTAATCAATATAGCTCCAATTTTCAACCAAAAGAGGATAAAGTATAAACGCAGAGACTCATATTCAATTCAATCTTCTTGCGTTTTAGTCAACTTAAACTTACTCCAAAAATATTCAGTTACTAATAGTGAAGAACCAGCCTGCCTTTAAAAGTCTTCTTATAGTAAAGACAAACTGAGTCCATTCCTGTTCATGATTAAACCTCTCTTCTTCAAAGATTGGATTTGCCCCACATGTAACCGTAACTACGAATGGTTCTAACTGCCCTTTGCAGGAAAGGCAATCATGCTTTGGTTTCAAGAAGTTAATAACCATCTTGTAACCCTATCTTTGCTTTTAAAGGGTTGTTAGGCCACCTTGTTTCGACTGCCTGTTGTTACTACCACCTTGCAATCATGTCTTTGTTTCATGAGGTCATTATGACTAACTTGTTATTTTTATGTTCTGCTCCTGTTATCCAAGCTATTTTGTCCACCAACTTCCCCATTTGGAAACCTCCCTACCCCTGAGTTATAAAAACCTTGTCTTTCTCACATCAAATACTGCTCTCTGAAATACAGATTTAGTGTAAGATGGCATACTGGCCAGTCCGGGATACACCACAAAAATTACAGCTTGTCTTAATCAGCCAGTTATGGATTTGGTCTTTCTGCTCCCATGTTCAGGATTAACAATATAGTAAATCATTAGCAAGAGTATGTTCTGGGATCAGTCTCATATCATAATTTAAAGTTTACAGAAGCACAATTATTATGGGAATCACATATTCTTGGATTACTTTGATAATGGAATAATCTTGAAACAATCCAATTAAGTGATATAATTATGTATTTTGGACTTTCACTGTAAAATGAAACTTGAAAAGTAATTTAAAATAAAGAGAAAGTAATTCACTGACTTCCTAGAGAGCTTTTTCAGAATAATGGCTAATATTATTTTTTTGACACCTTCTTTTACTAACTTTCAACTGTGATGCAAATTGGTCTCAAAATGATTTTCTGGCAACTTATTTTCATATGTATATAAAGCATATATATATATATGGTTTTCTTGTTCTTGGTTAACTAAGTACCTTTGATAGGGAAATGCCTTATGAGAAAGCATTGATGGTATTCTATGAGCATTGTAAAGACCTTTTATATCTGTATACCTACTGAATTAATTCATCTTCCCCACCTACTAAATCTTTCATTTAGGAAAACATCTTGATGCATCCCTGGAACTTGATAGCTTGGGACAGCAGATCCTTCCCCCTTTTCTTCTTTCCTTTGTACGGATTAAGACTGAACTGTTGTGGGAACTAGATCCATTTAGCCAATGACATTTGCGGGTGACTTGCCATAGTGTGGTTTTATCTGTGTATGTGACTGGATAAACTGGGGAGGGAGTCACATTCTCCCTCCCTCCCCCCCCTCTCCCTCCTCCCCTCCCTCCCCCTCCCCTCCCTCCCCCTCCCTCTCTCCCTCCCCTCCCTCCCTCCCTCCCCCTCCTTCTCCCTCCCTCCCTCTTTCTCCCTCCTTCTCCCTCCCTCTTCTCCTCCTCCTCCCTCCCTCCCTCCCCCCTCCCTCCCCCTCCCCCCCCTCTCTCTCTCTCTGTCTCTCTCTCTCTCTCTCTCTCTCTCTCCATGGATGGAGCTAGAGCAAGCCCTGGAGAAGCAGCTTGTAGTTGGTGCTCTTCACCTTTGGGCAGAATGACTGGACAAAGGTAGCTGGATCCGTGGCGGCAACAGCTTTATTTTGTATTTGAGTTTGTCTTTTCATTGTTTTACCTGGTGCCCAACATGTCCTGGTCCCAAATGACCCCGCCCCCTCCGGCCTAGGCTGCATAGCCTATGAGAGCCCTTCGGCCTGCATGGCCAACCCAGCTGAACTTACAGGGCTGCTGTTCTGCTAATAATGGCCTGCCTTGCTCCCCACTCTGAGCCGCACCCGCCTGGTGCAAGAGCATCACTATGCCCCATTAGGGCCTCAGATGGGTAAGCAGATCCTGCTGGTTCGAGGAATACTTACAGGTGTGCTGCTTAGGTATAATTGTCCAACCTCCTGCCTCATCCTAATGCCACCAGATCGGACCCAAGAGAAGCCTTGCACACACACACACACACACACACACACACACACACACACACACACACACACACACACACACCACCCCGTGGCACATTTGCGTTGGTGTTTTAAACTGTCTGCCAGCCACTGGCTCTGCAAGCTGGATTTACCTACCTATGTGCTTAACCCTGGGTTTTAAATTCCCAGCTCAGGGTTGCCTTTGTGAACGCTTGAGCCAGTTCTCAATGCTTGACAGAGTCACAGCTACTTGTGCATGTGTGTATTGCCCTGAGCCACCTGGTCTCTCCTGGTATTGCCTTTCATTTCTGCCTTTCTAAGTGGTGGTCTCAATCTCTCCCTAGGCCAGGTAGCTCCACAAGCAGGCACTTCCCACTGGCGTTTGATACACATGTGCCTGCTTGTTTTCAGTGTTTGGATATTAATAATGTTAAGTTTTCCACAGTGACCAATAGATTTTCCTAGCAGTGATCTCTGAAGTCTCCAAGAAGATGATGGGGCCCCACAACTATGACTCTACCTGATCCATTAGAATAAGGCTATTGAGCTGATAATCGCCATTCTAAGATAGGCTTTGGACTACAAACTGCTCAGAACAATTCTAAGGTGTCGAGCTGAGATGGTCCACCTTTTTATGCTATACTAGCCCAACTTCAGATAAACCTTAACCATTTACTTGGAGACTGGCTATGAATGTTGCAAGTAGTCCTTATTTCCTCAATATTTGCATGAGCAATAGCCAAAAGGAAGCATTTATTTTAAATTATTAGAAGCAGAGTTTATACAATTTTAATACAATTACTAAAATATTGTACTACTTGTAGTTATTCATCTACAACTTGTTTTGTTCTTGAAGGTACAGGGCCAGTTTTCTCAGCACAGTTTAGCTGATCTAGGAAGCCAAGGTCACTCACATTCCCTATCAGTGAACTTCATTGTTAACACAGTTCTGTCATCTCTAACTTACCTCCCAAATGCCTTATTGTAGCAGATTTTGTTATCTTAGGAGTAAATTTACTAAAAGGCTTTGAGAGATCAGGGCACAAAAAGCATGCAATAAATGAGAAATGTTAGAAACTAGCTAGAAAAATGGGAAGACATCTGTGGGAAATCTCCAGTAGACTATGTAGTGAGGAATTTAGAATAGTACCACAGCCAAGATTTATCCTGGATGTGGGCCACCAACCACAACATTGACTGAGTCAAATACAAGGAGGCAGAAGAAATGGCTTTTTGCCTCTAAAATAAATGGAGCACATGACTTCTGGAGGAAAGTTGGGACATACTAGGGATAGAATTAGCCATTGTTCTTCAATAAGACAACCAGAATCCAGTGTACCCTGTTTCCATCCCTATGTTGTATGTGTGTTACAAGTTGGTCCAATTTTTTCAGTGAACTATTTAGATCAATGAACTGAGTTTTGAGATAAAAGTTCTTGACATAATTTGCACGGACTGTTGTTATTTTTTGTGTTTTGTTTTGTTTTTGCTCAGAACAACTTACAAGCAGAATAACAAAGTATAACAATATGTCAATTTTAAAAGATGGTATTTTATGACTGAAAAATTTTAACAATAGGGATATAATATACCTTTTTTAAATATTTGAAAGCTAATTTTCCTACAGAGAGATTACTTATTACCTGAAAAAAAAATTGAGTAAAGCCCAGCTGTGCACAGCTGCCCAAGTATTTTCTGTCCTGGAAGCATAATAATTTGCCAATAACTTGTAATACAGAACAAGTAAACTTGGAGGACTTAGATAAATTACTAGACTTTACATAGAAAAGCTGATCCTATGTTACCCTAGATATAAAATGATGAGTAAATTAAGAATTTTCTTTATGTAAGTGTCCTAGTTAGTATTTCTATGGCTGCAATGAAACACCATGACCAAAGCAACCTGGGAGGAAAGGGTTTATTTGGCTTACACTTCCACAGCACTGTTCACCAGGGCAAAAGCCTAGGGGCAGGAGTTGATGCAGATAGAGGCCATGGAGAGGTGCTGTTTATGGGTTTGTCCCCAATGGCCTACTCAGCCTGCTTTCTTATAGAACCCAGGACCACTGGTCCAAGGATAGCCCAACCCACAGTAGGATGGGCACTTTTCCACTAACTGGCAATTAAGAAATACCCTGCAGACTTGCCTAGAATCTAATTTTATGGAGGCATCATCCTAATTGAGGTTCTGTCTTTTCCAATGACACTAGATGACATAAAACTGCCTAGCACCATAATGAAAAGGGATACAAAGTATTATGATCTGCCAGCCTTGGAATTGGGCACTTACTTTTTTTCTAATTTGGCAATTTCATTCTTACAATGTTATTTGGGTTTCCCTGTACTGTGACATGAATTGATATTTTAAAGAAAAAATCTGAACATCTAAATTGGCATTTTGATAATTGCCTAGATTCTTACTGATCTTGTCAGTTTATGGAAATAGTTTTCTGTTTTCAAATGTCTATCAGTAATTTAAATCCACTTTGAGTAGCATCAGACAATATTTGGGGCTCCCCCCCCAAGTGCCTTCTGGTAGTAAGGCTTTATTTGGAGCAGTTTACCCATTTTCTTGTCCATAATTCTATAGTTCAAGTCACTTCTGCAAAGTATGTGCCCTTAATTATGGTATACCATTGGATTTGAGGATTTTTCTCACTTTCTTTATGGGCAGAGGCCATGACTTGCTCCATGATACAGTTCTTTTGGTGGGCTTGGCATCACTTCAATACCTCAGATATGAGGGCTAGTCAAACCTATTTCAGATTAGTCCAGTGGCTATGTTGCCACATTTTATTTCTGGGGTGTTCTCTCAGGCAGCAAGAACACAGAACCCACTTAAGTTCATGGTGATAACTTGAGAAGGGGTCACTGCATTCATCTTAATCATGTAAGGTTACAGACTAAGTTCATGCCATGGAAAATAAGCTTGAATTTTATTGATAAAAGGAATTCCAGGGGTTAACACTTATAAAAGTTACTTTCTTTGAACTAACCCATTGGCCAAATGATAAAGTTATAAAACCACAATTAAAGATTTGTGAATGGGGTAGAATCTGATTAAAAGGAGAGGAAACATTAATGTCTAGTCACTGTGCCAATTTGTTAAAACATTAGTCTATTTAAAAATTTCCTAATAAGTTACAAACTTATATCTATGTATCAAAATAATATTAATGTAGTTGATATATTTTAATTCATTGAAATGCTTTGTGTTTTGTTTGGATTTTACTTTATTTCATTAAATATGCTTTCAAGCATATTTTTCTTTTATTGCCATTATTTTAGCAGTGTTAGAGATTTGTATTAATAACAACGTGTTCTAGAGAAGTGAAAAGGTTGAATCAATTTAAATTTAACATATCATATTTAATTATTATTCCTAAAGATATATTACCTATATGACAGTTTATACCATCAACTTTGTCTTAAAAACACAGATTTTTCAGGGTTGAAATGGCTTAATGGTTAAAAACACTTGTTACCCTTGCAGAGGACTGGAGTTAAGTTATTTGTACCCATATTAGATGACTCACAAACACCTATAATTCCACTCCAGCTCCCACAGATCCAATGCCCTCCTCTTGTCTTTGTTGGTACCTTACCTACTAGAAAACAAGTGAACACACACATACAAATAAAAATAAAATGTTAGTATCTATATCTATAACTATGCATTTATCCATCTATGTGGTAGATTTTAGTTGGTTGCTCTGCTCATTTTTCCCCTTTGATTGTTGTTACAGTTTCATTTTCTGTTTTTAAAATGGGATCTTATATAAACCAGGCCTCAAGTTCTTTCTATCTGCTTCAGGAGCAAGGTTGGTGCCTATTGGGGTCTTATGAAATATATATGAAATATAATCAGAATTTATGATACATAAAGGAAAGATTTCCAGAGTAATTTTAACCCAACTCAGGTTTATTCCACTCTATATGATTTTTTCCAATTTTATTGCCCGTTCCATAAGATAACGCTTGAATGTTTGTCTCTTTGAAAATATATGTGAAATTTATTGCATTAAGTTAAATATTATAGCAGCAGGTTATAATGTTCAAGTTAAAATGAGGTCTGAGCTATCATAGGTTAGGCTGTGATTATTCTGCCCTCACTGGTGGGATAAATGCCACTGTAAAGGGGTGAATTCAGCTTTCTCTTACTTCCTTGTCCTTTCTTCTTCTACCATGGGAAGGCAAAGCCCTAAGGTCTTCACTAGATCTGACATTGCAGCCTCGATCCTAACCTCTGCAGGCTCTAGGCTGGATCACTATAAATTGTCCAAGCCCAGGTGCTCTACTATAATATCCACTGAAGAAAAAAATGAGGGAAAAAACCCTTCACTTTACTATAAGTAAAAACAACCAGTAATTATTCCATGGCTCTTATCTACCTTAAATGAATACAAGTAGAACAATTTTAAAACTTAGCAAATATTTCAAAGTTTATAGATTCTGATGAGCTGTTTTCAAATTTCATGACAGGAAAGGTAACTCAAGAAAATGACTTCTTAGGACTCATGTTGCCCCTTTAGTTTCCTGGCCTAGATCCCACTGAGTTTAAGTATTTCTTCTAATATAATATCCTATTTACCAAACATATGTCTCAGCATATTGCAAGTTTTGTTGACTATGTTATAGAATTCAAAATAAAAATCTTTCCTGACATCTACAGTGAAATTAGTCAGGATTTACACCCAATTTGAAGTCAAATCTCCACTCCAAAGATCTATTTCCCCATAAAGAATAATGTGAACTACCACTGAGCACTTCAGAAATTTGCCAAAAACACACCTAGAATTTATTGAAATTATAATCAAAATTGAATGACTCCATTATTTATTTTAGTTCAAACTTTTTAATGATTTCAGGTAATATTTTTATACTATTTCACAGATACACTTTTCCTAATTTATTATTACTCAGTTAATGGGTAGCTTGTAAATATCTGTGTTAGAATGTTTGAAGCAAAGGGATGGGACACATAGTGGAAGTTAACACTGATAAAAAAAATAGTGTATGTAGTGTTTGATCCAAAGCTGTAAACTTTATTGAAACAGCCAGATCAAATCCCCAAGACTTGTATGTGTTTCTATCCTTACAAGATACAGATGAGTGAAGGCACCTTAATAATTTTCTATTGAAGTGATTACATAAGTAGCTGCATCTCATTGTATGTTGATGTGGGGTAATGCTCTTGTTCACTGTAAAGATTTGTCACTTTTATTGGTTTAATAAAACTGTGATTGGCCAGTATCCAGGCAAGATGTATAGGTGGGGCTACCAGACTTGAATTCTGGGAAGAGGAAAGGTAGAGACACAGTTGCCAGTCAGATGCAGAGGAAGCAAGATAAGAATGCCTTACTGAGAAAAGGTACCAAACCATGTGGATAAACATAGATAAGAATTATAGGTTAATTTAAGTTGTAAGAGTTTGTTAGTAATAAGCCTGAGCGATAGGCCAAACAGTTTATAATTAATATAAACCTCAGTGTGTTTATTTGGGATTGAATGGCTACAGGACAGAGCAGGACACAAACTTCCATCTACAGTATGTTACAACTAAGACTTTCCAAAACTTTATGATTAAAAATGAATCTGAAGAGATAGAAAAATCCTGGATTCTTTCATCCGTGCCTTTCTTGGAAAGAGTGGAAGGGGGGCTAGAAACAATGAATTACTTGCAAAATAATTGGGATGATCTACAAATGTCCACCCATATAAAAATTCCAACTAAGCTGATAGAATTATGTTGGTTAAAGTGTGTATAACTACAAAGACAAAAATATTAGTATCAAAATTTCACAAACAAAAAATTCATATCCATTGTTAAAATTTGTAAAAGAACACCTTTTCTCATTTTTTATCTAATTCTTATGTTTTTTTATCTTGTTTTATTTCAGGATATGTTTTCCAAAATACATAGCTGTAACTGGTTGGAATGGTACTAATCAATGGATCTAAGAGTTGGATTATAACATCATAGTTTGTAGGTAATAAGGATTCTATTTCTAGTATGAAAGAGAATGGCAATTATCCCAGCTATTCAAAAGCATTCGAATTGTCTATTTTGTGAAGGAATAAGGTATCACATACATATAAAGTGGTAGAAGACATTTTAGACACAGAAACAACATGGAGACAATGGTATTTTAAAATGTATCTGTTTTAGAATTTTGAAATTAAAACTAATGACAATTATAGAGAAATCACTATAAACTCTAGAAAAACAGAAAAGTAAAATCTCCATAGTGGTGGAATGTTTATAAATACCCTTAAGTATTTTGCAGTTACAATTTAAACTATCCTAAAAATCAACTAAGGACCTAGGTATAAAAGAAGAACATCTACAAAAGCACACTATTCATGCCTTCAAGTATCTTCACTTTAAAGGCAATGTTTTAATAGGAAAATATAGGACCTGGGGCAGTGGTGATAATATGCAGAATAGACAGTACTGTGAAATTCCAAGCAACAAGTTTGCCTAAGTTTGTGATGATGGACAGAGCTTCCTATCTAATTTTGAAACTCTAAAGATTTTCATCCTGAACCTGAATCACTGCCACTTGATATTTATTAATGCCAATGTCTGCTTCTGTAGTATTTTTGTCCATACATCACTAAAATGCAAATCTTTGTTTAGATGAAAGTAGTTGTTGGAGCACAGTCCAGGAATGAAGCCGTGCAAGCAAGGACAATTATGAGTGCTTGAGCGAAAACTCCAAGATAACAGGACAAGAGTCTTGGGATTTCAGTTTTTTCAAAAGCATGTAATTGCTCTTGGAATGTGTTTTGGTGCTCCTCTCAGGTGTCGTGGATAGGGGTGAGTTTACCTCAGGTTATTCATTACAAGTGGTAATTATTATTTGTTTATCTGCTTCTATGGAAAAACATTTGTGTTGTACACTTTACTTCTTAAACCACAGAGTATAATTGTCTGATACTCCAAATAAAGTTGACTATTTTTTGAGACTTCAATTTGCCCCATTTATCTACTCCAGTCTCTCAGGTCTCACCACCAGCTAAAGTGGTAAACAATAGTAAATGCCCAAAAAAATGACTATAAGATATGACAAATGTGTACAGGAAGAGTTAGAGTAAATATATTTGACCAGAAATGTAAGAGTATGACTGATAAGGAATAGTTAACAAATTTATAAACAGTCATGCTTCATTTGTGGTTCAATGACCTGGCAGGGTCATTTGGAACAAATTACAATACATTGCTAAGATTAATTCCTTTGAAGTTTGTACAAAACGGTAGACTACAATAAATGAGACAAATATTTAAGAATAATCAAAGTAAAATGATGAAGAAGTCAGAGAGCTTTGAGATGAAGGAAGTTAAAATGAATTCATTATGTAGAGATCAGAGAATTCATAACCTCATCAACTAGTTTTGCTCCTAAGGAACATCTATTGAATGCCTAGAAGTTAATAAGCAGTGCCTTTGTTAATGATGGAAAACGGTGTGAGGATATACAGGCATATTCTTAAAGACCAGTAGTGGATTCTTTGCAGACAAGTGTGGATAGATAGAGTTAGGTGTGTGGTTTACAGAATTCTGTAATGTCAAGGAAAGGTGATAGTACTTAGTCATAATTACTACAACATAAGTAAGGTAACTGTAATCACTATAATGACCCTCAAGATCAAAGTATCCATCAGGATGCCCTAACTCTTAGACATCTCTGAGATCCTTAAGGAGATCTTAGGAGAGCATGATGCTCCAAGCTCAACTGGTGGTGTATGATGTGATTTGTAAGGTAAGAAAAACGTGTTTGTTTGGCCAGGCAGAAGACTGATGTCAAACACAAAGATAAAAATATGGTTTACCCACCCATGTTCTAAATATAGATCACAGCACAGATTTAAAATCTATTCAATGAAGGGAAATCCAGGTCTCCCTGATGCAGAAAACAAACAGCATTGCCAGTAAGTATACCATGTAGATATCCCCCTACTTTGTCCCTAAAGAGGTGCTTGACTGTGTTACTAAGAAATGGTGAATATCCATATTGTTTTGGCCATTGGATACAGAATCTAAGACAACAGTAGCTGTAACACAAATAATAAACACAAATGAAGATCAGAAAAGCAAAGCAACCAGTCACTAGCTCTTACCTCTACCTTAGACTGAAATGGCGATCCTACCTCTAGGAATCCTCAGAGTGAAGTGCAGATTTCACTGCTCTCCACCAAGTCTGACTGCAATCCTCTGAGTTCCTGTCTCCTCCCACCTTATATTCCTCTCTCTGCCCAGCCATATCACTCCTGTCTCTAGCTTTGTAGTGCTAGGATTAAAGGTGTGTGGTCCCAAGTGCTGAGATCACCTTTGTGTGAGCTATTTCTCTTTTAGACTGGTTCAGTTTCATATAGCTCAGTGTCTGCCCCTGTCTCCCAAAACCTAGGTTTAAAGGTGTGTACCACCACCAACTGGTCTCTATGACTATCTAATATGACTGCTGAGATTAAAGGTGTGTATCACCACTGCCTGGCTCGATGGCTGTGGCTGGCTTTGCACTGTCATCTCTAGTGGCTTTATTAAATCATAAATAATATATCACAAGAAAGCAGCAGGACATTTTTTGGAAATATTGTTGAATGTGAGCAACGGAAGCTAGTTATCAAATGGTACACTAATCATAGATCAGCTCAAAGTAAATTCTGAGTTCCTTGCTTCTCCCAGATAGCTTTTCCTGTATATATGCATCCATATATATTAAAACTTGATATAAGGTTCCTTCATATCAATTCTCTGAATAGTAAAGTCATTAACATCAAAATGGCCAAAGCAAAAATCCCAAAAATTATACCATCTCTACTAGTGGCCAACCTAAGTAACATGAAAGCCTACAGTATCACTTATGGAACTGGATAAGTTAGCATGCAGTAGAAACTTTAATCAATGTAGGGGAATAGGTTTTAGTTGTATCTTCATTTGATTTGCTAGTTGTCCATTACAACATTCAAATGATAGGGAATAATGATTGATTTCTGTAATTTAACTTAATGATAGCCTCAAGCTCAGTTGCCAATCTAGTTTTAGAGACTAACACAGTCCTTGTACTTAATGTAGAGTTTTCTATGTGAAGAGTACATTCATCACAATTACCACCAAAACAAGAGCCACTTAGCCATGAACAGAAAAAATGTATTGTAAATTGCCCCAAGCAAACTAGATATCCTAATTAATCACAATATATTCCCAAGAAAATAAATATTTTCATATTCTGCATAATGTTACTGGAGTCCTCCAGTGAATAGACTGACCATAGTAGGATCTGATACAACCTAAATATAAGCAGTATGAAGTACAAAGGGACTTATTTCTTAATAATGGAAACACTTCATAGTCAGGCTTAAACATACTTATACTCTATAATAATTACAATTTACGTATAATTATATATCTGAAAGAACTAAAATTATATATGGAACAGTATTGTACTTAGCCAAAGATTATTTTTGCAATCATACCTAGAATTCTCATACAAGTCTTAGGAAGTGATAGCACAGAAACAAGAAAGTAAATAACATGAACAGTATGAACAACACTATCATCTCCGTGATTAACAGATGTTTACCAAAACACCACAAATGAAGAAGATAAATTCTTTCTCTATGAATATAGATAAATGCCAGGTCATACAACAAGAACAAAAATTTCAACTGACCACAATAATGTAGATTATATTCTATGACTGAGACTTACAGAGTAGGCATATATAACAATAAAATATCTAGTGTATCCCCAATGTTTTGGAATTACACATTTTCAAATGTCAAGATATCCAAAGAAAAATAAAATATTTTAATAAATGATAATGCAATATAGTGCATTACATAACATTTATTGGATGCAGCTAATATGATGCTTAGCTAAAAGCATAAAACTTTAATGTATTGAAGTACAAGGTCTAAGGTAAATCAATGTCCAAAAGAAAGCAAGAGGAAATACAGGCAAAAAGATTAGAAAAGATATCACTAAAATATACAACAAGGAAAAGGTTAAAAACTGCTGCAAAATAAATATTTTGTTCTCCAAAAAGCAGAAAAATTGGTAATAAGAATACAGGAAGGATAAAAATAATCACAAACTTCAAAGAAACAAAATTGAATAACAAACAAAAATAAACGCTCAATGGTCCTTAATTTCCCTCAATATTAATGGTCTTAACTAGCCTATAAAAAGACACAGGCTAACAGATTGGATACGAAGACAGAATCCATCCTTCTGCTGCATACAATAAACATACCTCAAATTCAAAGACAGACATTGTCTCAGAGTAAAGGGTTGGGATAAGATATTTCAATCAAATGGACCCAAGAAACAAGCTGGGGTAGCATTCCTAGTATCTAACAAGTTAGACTTCAAACTAAAATCAATCAAAAGAGATAAAGAAGGTAATTTCATATTCATCATAGGAAAAATCCATTAGGAAGAAGTCTCAATTCTAAACATCTATGGCCCAAATTCAAAGGTGACAACATTCGTAAAAGAAACTCAAATCACAAATAAGACCTCACACAGTTATAGTGGGAGACTTCAACACCCCACTCTCATCACTGGACAGGACCACCAGACAGAAACTTAACACAGAGACAAAGGAACTAGCAGAAGTTATGACCCAATTGGGATTAACAGACATATATAGAACTTTCTATCCAAACACAAAAGAATATTCCTTCTTTTCAGCATCACATGG
Source organism: Cricetulus griseus (assembly GCF_003668045.3). Taxonomy (NCBI): domain Eukaryota; kingdom Metazoa; phylum Chordata; class Mammalia; order Rodentia; family Cricetidae; genus Cricetulus; species Cricetulus griseus. Next base: position 400,962,650 of record NC_048595.1, read on the forward strand.
AACCTTCTCAAAAATCAAGCATATACTCGGGGACATAGCAAACTTCAACAGGTACAAAAAATTGGAATAACCACCTGTGTCTTATCAGACCACCATGCTTTAATGTTAGAATTCAAAAACAACACAAATTGCAGAAAACCTGTTAATCCCAATTGGGTCATAACTTCTGTTAGTTCCTTTGTCTCTTTGTTAAATTTCTGTCTGGCTGTCCTGTCTAGTGGTGAGAATGGGGTATTGAAGTCTTTCACTATAAGTATATGAGGTTTTATGTGTGATTTGAGTTTTAGTAATGCTTCTTTTACGAACGTGGATGCCATTGTATTTGGGGCATAGATGTTCAGGATTGAGACTTCATCTTGATGAATTTCTCCTTTGATGAGCAGGAAATGACCTCCTTCATCTCTTTTGATTGAATTTATTTCAAAGTCTAATTTGTTAGATATTAGGATTGCTACATCAGCCTGTTTCTTGGGTCCATTTGATTGGAAAATCTTTTCCCAACCCTTAACTCCGAGGTACTGTCTGTCTTTGAAGTTGAGGTGTGTTTCTTGTATGTAGCAGAAGAATGGATTCTGTCTTCATATCTTTTCTGATAGCCTGTTTCTTTTTGGTAGGCTAGTTTAGATGATTAATATTGAGGGATATTAATTACCATTGATTGTTCATTCTTGTTTGTTTTGTATTTGGTTTTGGTGTTGGTGGAACTGTGGTGTGTGGATTTCCACCACATTTTTCTTTTGGCTGTTGTTAAAGTGGGGTTATCTATTGCCTATGTTTTTCTGGTTGTAGTTAACTTCCTTGGGTTGGATTTTTCCATCTAGAACTTTCTGTAGACATGGATTAATGGATATGTATTGTTCAAATCTGGTTTTGTTATGGAATATCTTGTTTTTTCCATCTATAGTGATTGAAAGCTTTGCTGGGTATAGTAGTCTGGGATGGCATCCATGATCCCTTAGTGTTGGTAAAATACCTATTCAGGATCAGAGTTTATATGGAAAAGTCAGGTGTAATTCTGATAGGTTTGCCTTTATATGTTACTTGATCTTTTTCCTTAGCTGCTCTTAATATTCTTTATTCTGTATGTTTGGTGTTTTATTATTATGTGGCCAGGGGACTTGTTTTGGGGGTCCACTCTATTTGGTGTTCTGTAGGCTTCTTGTACTTTCATTGGCATGCCTTTCCTTAGGATGGGAAAGTTTTCTTCTGTGATTTTGTTGAATATCTTTTCTGCACCTTTGAGTTGTGTTTCTTCACCTTCTTCTATACCTATTATTCTTAGGTTTGGTCTTTTCATGGTATCCCATATTTCCTGAATATTTTGTGTTAGGGATTTGTTGGACTTAAGATTTTCTTTGGTTGGTGAATCTATATCTTCTAGTGTATCTTCAACACCTAAGATTCTCTCTTCCATCTCGTGTATTCTGTTGGATGTCTGTAGTTCCTGATCATTTGCCCAGCTTTTCTATTTCCAGCATTCCCTCAGTTTGTGTTTTCTTTATTTTCTCCCTTTCACTTTTCAGGTCTTGAACTGTTTCCTTAAGAGATTTGTTGATTTCTTGTATTTTTTTGGTTTGTTTGTTTTTTTTCCATTTCTTTAAAGTATTTTCTCATATCCTCTTTGAGGGCATCTATCATTTACATGAAGTTGTTTCTAAGGTCATTCTCTTATGCTTCATCTCTGTTATGATGCTCAGGTCTTGCTGGTGTAGAGTCCCTAGACTCTGGTGGTGTCAAATTTTTTTTTTCTGTTGTTGAATGTGTTCTTATATTGCCTTCTGCAGGTCAGTGTAGAAGGAGTCTCTTCCTCTCCTGGTGGGTATGGAACCATGGCTCTCTTCTGGTGGGTGCAAACAGGTCCAATACTCTGATGTCCAACTGGTACCGGGGCCTTGGCAGTCTCTGGGTGGGCTGGATCCAGCCAGGAAAGGATTCTTAATGAGCAGTCCCCAGGCCTCAGGTGTCTCGGAGCAGGCAGACCAGAAACAGCCAGACTTGTATTTTTATTGACTCTATTTTTCTGTTAGTTGCTTTATCTTGTCCTATTCCATTTTTTTATTTTTATCTCATTTTATTAGTATTTTATATGTCTGTTTTAGTAACTATATATAAAGGATGTTGATTTGGGTGGGATGTGAAGTAGTGACAATCTGGGAGGTCTTAGGAGAGGGAAAGCTGCAATCAGAATTAGAATATATTATATGAAAAAAGTCTATTTTCCTTTACAAAAGAAAAGAAAAGAAAAAATCAAACTGAAGGCAGAACAGAATTGAGGTTCTCAGCATGAGTCTGGAACTTCTGCAGCTGTCCACTCTCTGTCTGTCTGTCTGTCTGTCTGTCTGTCTGCCTGTCTATCTTTCTCCCTCATTGTGTGAAAATAAACATTCAGTATAAAAACAAATAACAATATAGTAGAGCTGGATTAAATCAACATTTAACAAACTAAAATAAAAACACAAATAATAAGCAAGGCTGGTCAGTAATGACTATATGGTATTAGTAGAAAAATTGGCTATGCAGATGCTTTGAGAACAGATTAATCAAAATGGTATAAATTAAAGTAAAAGATTAAACACAAAAATTAAACAGAGAGAATGGATGACCAGAAGTTAGCAACACTGGCTATTTTATGAAGTGAATCAGATCCACCTGAAAACAATAGATTTGGAGGAACTTATTCTGGTTTATTTTCCACATCTTTTGTTTTTGTGCTATTTTATGGTAAGTTGGCATTTATTTCTTTTACTAAAGTATGTTTATTATTTTATAGTTACTATCACTTTCATGTTTTGGGGCTAGAAAATGAAAGGGGAAAAGCTGATACATTCCGTTATGTTGGCTCCCTATGACTCCTTATTTCCACTGAAACATTATGAACCTTTACACAGCCTCCTCCTTTATATGCTATAAACCATTCATAGAAACCAGGAAAAATGGCTCTGGTAATTCAGACTGACAACTGGCTGTTCAAATCACAACAGTCAGGCTGGCCACTTGATTTTCCTGACAATCCATTAGCAAATGGAAATTGGCTCTTCTTGCAGTGCAGGTGGCTCATGTCTTCAGCTTAGCCATCACACCACCTGTATCTTAACCTAGAGAATAAAGGAAGCACACTTGATGTTAGGAACTCCAAACAATTAAATGATAGGAAATTCAAAATTTGCCATGAATTTTTCTATGATATGCTTGTTCTTTTCTTATTAGCTGATGTGGCTATAGTAAACGGTCCCTTATCACCACAGAGAAAGATTTTACTTGCATAAGCTATTTGTATGACATTGAACTCCACAGTTAAATTGATGAAAGTAGACTCTATTGCATTCTGTTTACAATCTCAAGTAACTGTTCAAAGCAGTGACACAATAATTGTGTTAACAACTCAGTTTGCTTTGTCAATGTACTATTTGGCTCAAAGAAGGTCAATTTGGATATAAATTGAAGAAATCTTCCCAGGCTGAGGGAAGATTCTTTTATGTAACAAGTTATACAAAAGAATGGATTTATCTAAATGTAAACAACAGCAACAAAAGTCTTAGATAACTTCAGAGTATTACAGCAATCTTCAAAACAGTCTCTCTCTATTCTAGAAAGATTAAGTAATTTGTACAGGTGAAATTAGAGTTAAGACATTAGTAGTCACAATAGTTACAAATTATCTTGGGGTAGCTGTGTTTAGACCAAGAATTAGGCTTCCTACTGAGTTTCTACCTATATTCCATGCAAGGTCAGAAGAATGCCCTAGAAATGTCTTTTCCCAAACTTCTTCTCAGAACCACATACCCCTTCCTTTTCAGATGTAATATTTCATACAAACAAAAATGACCCCATTTATCATTAAGGCTTTTTAGCATATAACTTCAAGAAAAGTGTTTCCCCCCCTGTGCCCCACAGCAGAAGTATATCTACTTTACATCACATTTCAGCATCCCTGAAAAAGGAAACATATACAAGATCCATTAAAAGAATCATTAAAAGAGAAACAGGTTTACTTCATTTTAGAAGTAATTGTGACTAACGGGCTTTGTAGAACCTCAGCTCAGAGATTTGAGGGAAGGTCTTCAAATTCTTTTAATAAGTCTGACCAGTAGCAGATATATAAGGATGACTTTGATTAAATGTCAGTCCTTTACTGTACTGCAATTAAGTTTTATCTTATTATTCAGGAAAAAACCTATGCTATTAGCTTTAGTCTGTGAGCTAGAAACAGAAAATCTGTATTCTGCTGCTGCTTCCATATTCTTCTGTATACATCTACTATTAGTGAAAGAGAAGAAAATAATGGGAAGTTGCCTTTAATTTCCCATTAATTAAAGTCTACAGTAAGGTTTAGTTCTTTCTCCTTGGGTCATTCATGCTAATTTAGTTTGTTGTGAGTAGGCATGAAGTAAGAGGTACAAAGGAGCCAAGACCACGTTGGGGTCCACACAAACAGCTGACCTGAGCAAGTGGGAGCTCACTGACTCCAGACTGACAGCTGAGGAACACTCATAAGACCAAACTAAGCCCCTTGAATGTGGATGACAATTGGGTGGCTTGGGCAGCTTATGGGACTGCTGGCAGTAAAACCAGTAATTATCCCTAGTGCATGAACTGAATTTTTGTAACCCATTCCCTATGGAGGGATACCTTGCTCAGCCTAGATACAGGGGGAAGGGCTTTTGTCCTGTCCCAAATGATGTGACAAATTTTGATGATTCCCCATGGGAGATCACACCCTCTCTGAGGAGTGCACAGGAGTGGGGTGGGGAGATAGTGTAGGGAGTGGGTAAACCGGAAGGTGAGGGTATAACAATAACTGTTTCTGCAAGCCACCTGAATTCCTCCTCCACATTAGGGCCCCCAGATGCCACACTTATATTAGTTACAATGCTGCTGGCCAATGACTAGGATTCTTATTTGCTAGCTCTGTCTTAAGTATCAACCATAACCATTAATCCATATATTTTATAAAGATTTGTCTTATTGAGGACACCAGCAGCATCTGTCCTCTCTTCCTGGGATCACATGGCGACTCCTTTTTACATTTCCCTAAATCCTCCTTCTCTCCTAGTCACACCAATCTTGCTTCCCTATTGGCCAACAGTGTTTTATTCATTAACCAATAAGAGAGACATATACACAGAAGGACTTCCCCCATCAAGAGGGAACTGGGATTGGTATGTAAAATAAGATAGTTTTAAATATTAAAAAAGAAAGAAAGGAAGGAAGGAAGGAAGGAAGGAAGGAAGGAAGGAAGGAAGGAAGAAGGAAGGAAAGTGGGCTGTAAACCTCAGTTAGCAGTCATGAACTTTGGTTGAGCACAATTGTGTGCTGGCTTTCAGCTTGTACTCCAAGCCTATTATTTGCTACTTTTCCAAAATTGTGAAAATTTGTAGAAGGTTTGTATCCCCCATACCACCTGTTATTACAGTCCCATGTGGGGCACTTCGGGTCAGGAGGGCTTTCCTTTGAAATAACCCCTGCATGACAACCCTCTCGATGCCACCACACTGTTCTCTCCAAAGGTTCGTGGCCTTGTGATCAAAGTAGAACAAACAAATCACTAGTTCTTTGGTTTTGACAAAATCCTAACCAGAAATATGTGGAATCTTGTGCTTCTTTTCAATATACCCAACCTTGTTGAGTGATTTTGTTGGTATTGCCATCTTTTGAATTTACTACGAGAAACAATGGAAGTATTTTTAATGAAGAATGTCTGCTTCTAAAGCAGCTGACTACCTTTTCCTGTAATCCCATCCAATTATTCTCTCACTAAGGCTACTGAGTACTGCTGATTATTTTTCTAAAAATTTACCACCTGGAAAAGAAAATTAAATATATGTTACTCCTCCAGATTTTACATTTAATGTATATACCTTTTATTATTTAGTTTAGTATAGGAAACTTGGGAGCAGGCCCAAAAGTCATGCATTATTAATTAAAAGCAATACATAGTGACAGAATGCTATATGCCATTGGTCAACAACATCCCAGCAATATCAGAAGCATCATGGGCTATTGCCTTCATTCTCTGTTGCCTATTATAATTAAATGATAAGACCATACACCACACACTTATATTGCCAGATATGGAGAAATAATTTTAAAACTGCCTGGAAAACCTCTTCCCTGCCAGCTAGCTTTCATAGTTAGTACCAGAAGGTTCTACATAGGCCACGGGAGAAGGACATATATATAAAATTCTCAAATAATAGATAAAAGTTATTATTTTTAAAAGAAATTTGGGGAGTAGGTAAAAAAGTTTTGTTTGAACTAGGATTCCTTCTCATATGTAAACAAGAGAAATAACCATAACAGTTCAGAGTTTGTTGAAACGTAAAATTTATGCTTAACTGATTTGTATTCTTTCTTATTGAGCCTGTGAGGTGATGTACTCAGAAAACACCATGAGACCTTAAAGGGGCTCTCTGGTGGCAGTGACACTACTGTTCATTGTGAACTTCCCATAGGTGAGCTATGTTCCTCTTATGCAAATCAATCCTGCAATAACTGATTGCTGATTTGTAACTGTAAACTCAGACATAATAAATGGGGATTAATATCTATTGTTCTCCCTCCCAGTCATAAAATTATAACACATTTAAGATAAATAAATCTTTAAAAGTCAGGATAGAGAATGGTTTCAAACCAGAACTAGAACTTTCTGTGCCACATCCTATAAATTTTGGTATGCAATTATTCCATTTCTTTTGTTTTGAAGGACAGTTTTAAAATCTTTATTATTGAGTATTTATTGTACAAAATGATGGGTTTGTTGTAATATTTTAATCCTCATATGTAACATACTCTAATCATATTTACCCATCATCATTCTTATCTACTATTTCCCTGACTCTTCTCAAACACATCTTCTGATAAATGTTATTTTTTGTTTTGAGTTTTCTTTGACCTTTTCAATAGGAATGCATTGTTTATTATCCATTCATTTGTCAAATTCCTGATTTTTTGTGTATTGTCCTTTATTTCATGATATGACTTTTAGAAAGGTAATATGATTTCAGTTCTCATAAGCTCTTAAGCTTGTCTTGTAGCCTCATCCATGAGCTTCCTTGATACATTTTTTTATGTATACTTGAGAAGAATGATTTTTCTGTTGCTGATGAATGTTTGTTAGGTCCATTGGTTTCAAGGATAGTTCAATAATATGTTTCTTATTGACACTCTGTATAAATGATCTATCCATTGTTTATAGTAATGTATTTAAGTCCTTTACTATTAGTGTAATATTGTGTGTTTCCTCCTTCAAATCTGTTACTATTTCTTTTATATAGCTATATGCTAAGGTAAATGCAAAAATATTTACAATTATTATGTACTGGTGTCTTAGTTAGGGCTTCTATTTTGTGATTTAAAAAGAGATACCAAAAGCAACTTTAGAAGAAAAAGGATTTATTTCAGCTTACAACTTTCAGGTCACATTGTATCAATGAAAGTAGTCAGGATTGAATCGGAGTCAGGAGTTCAAGCAGATGCTATGGAGGAATGCTGCTTACTGCTTTGCTCCTCATGGTTTGCTCAGTTTGCTTTTTTTTTACAGCTCAAGATAGCACCTCCAAGCCCCTAGTCAGATAGGCTTATTCACATCAATTGTTAATCAAGAAAATGCCCACAGCCTTGCCCACAGGCAACTCTGGTAGAATTTTTTTTTCACAATTGAGGTTCTCTCTTCCCAAATGCTCTAATTTGTGTCATGCTGACAAACAAAAAACAAAACAAACAAACAAACAAACAGCAGCAACAAAAACTAGCCAGTACATACCCCTTACAAACTGGGCTCCTTTATCCTTTATATTCTTTATGTTCTTTGTATATTGTGATCCTTCATTAAAAATGTGACTTTTGTGTAAGTATTGATACCTGTTTTATTTTGGTTATCATTTACTGAAAATTGTTTTCAAATTTCTTTAATTTCATTAAAGCTGAAATATTTCTACTGTAGGCAGTATAAAATTGGTGTGTGGTTTTCTTGTATCCAATTACCTTTTGCCTACTTATTGGTAAATTTTGTTTATTTACATTAGTGGTGGTTTAAATGAGAATGGCTACCATATGCTCATATATTTGAATACTTGATCACCAGTTATGAAACTGTTTCAGAAATATTAGGAGGTGTGACCTTATTGAAGAAGGTATGCCACTGGGTGATGGATTTTGAGGTTTCAGAGACCCATACCATTCTCAGTTAGCTCTCTTTTTGCCTCGTGGTTTTCTTTCAAAGTATAAATTCTCAGCTACTACTTTAATACCATTCCTGCCTGTCTGCTGCCTTACTCTTCACCATAGTGGTCATATAATCTATTACCCTCTGGAACCATGAGCCCCAAATTAAATTCTTTCTTTTAGACATTGTCTTGGTCATGGTGTTTTGACACAGCACTAGCAAAGGAAATGAAACAATGTGTAAAGTAAACATTGATAAAGTCTTTATATTTCCATTTTTATTATTTTGCTTGTTTTTAGCTGTATAGCCCCCTTTCCCTATTGTGATATGCTGTGTAATTTAGTAGTTTTCTGTCTTGGCATGCTTAATTACTTTCTTGTCATCTGTGTGTGTCATTGAGTTTCTCCCTGAGGTTATCATGTGACTTTTAAAGCACTGATAGTTGTACAGTATATATTAATATCATTGTTTCTCAATTTGATCAAAATAATTTGTCTTTTGTTCCTTCCCATGCTTATACGTAAGTATTTTACATGTATCATTTTGTGTATGGAAGCACATGGATGCACAATGACACACGTGGAGGTGGGAGAACAACTTGAGACCGTTCAGTCCTGGTGATTGAATTAAGGCCACCAGACTTGAGTGAATACGACTTTTCCTTTTAAGTTCTCTTGACAGCTCTGCCAGTTTACAATTTTTATGCCATACATCCATTCACAATTGTAGCTATTTTTAATTGTAGGTATTTGTTAACCAGTTTTCCTTTTAAGTTTTATGCTAAAATCATCAGTAATTTAAATACTACCATTTGAATATTGAAGTATTTTAGGCTTGGGGGTGGGAAGATGGACCAGTGGTTGAGAGTGTTTGCCCTTCTGTCTTGAGGACCAGAAATTGGACCCTGACTTCCAAACTAGGCAGCTCACAAATGTCTGCAACTTCAGCTCCAAAGATCTGATGCTTGGCTGGAACCCTTGCACATAGTCACACAAACACATATATTCACACACTAATTAAATACAAAAAATTAAAAGTATTTCATATTAAAATATATACATAAATTTTAAAACAGGTACTAATTTTGTTTCTATTTAAATAATCATCTCAGGCTAATGTCAATTTGAAGAACTTTTCCCATTTTCTGTAAGGTAGGTCTGGCAGTGATGGGCTCCGTCAGCTTTGTTTTTCTGGTGACATCTTGTGTGTCCCTTGTTTCTAAGCAAAGAATTTTGTGACTGACATTTTTCTTTCAGTTAGTGTTTTAAATACTTCATCCCATACTCACAATTTCAAGGTTTTGGTTAAGAAATCAGCTTGAGATTTACTCCCTGTATTTGACAATCCTTTCTCCTCTGTTGTCAAAATTCTTTGCCTTTGCTTTCAATGGTTTGAATATTAGTCTTATTTTAGTTGAAATTGTTTGGAATCTTTGTTCTTTACCAATTGAACATCTGTATATTATCCTGGATTCAGAACATTTTAGACACATTTATTAAAGGAAGCATCGTTAGTCTTTCTCTCCCTGTCTCTTTTGTTTTTGGCTGCCACACTGTAAAAGTCAGCTCCTCTTGCCACTTGAATCCCATACTGTTTCTTCATTTTTCATCATTCTTTTTCCTATTCTCTCATTGATCTGGTAATTTCAAGTGTCCAATCTAAATGCATTTGAACTTCTGCTTATCTGGTCTGCCTCTGATGCCCTCTGCTAAGTTATGATCTGGTTGGCTTATGATTCCCCCTGCTACAGTATTTGGGGCTGTAGTTGTGGTCTTAGCTTTTGATGCCCTCTGCTACATTACCTGGGGCTGTAGTTGTGGTCTTAAGCTCCAACATTTCAGTTTTTTTTTTCTATTTCCAATCTTTTGTTGAACTTTTCAGTTTACTCTGACATTATTTTCTTGGTTTTGCTAAACTAGTTATCAGTAATTTTCTTATAATACAGAGTTTATTCATAGTGATTATTTTGATTTAGGGGGAGTCAGGAAATTCATGGATCACAGTGGAGCAGCCTAGGGTGTGAAAGAGAGGAAGCAATCTTGTTCTTAGGCACCTAAGTATATGGCATAAGTGACTGTGTGGGTCTTGGTAGTAACAGCAAGGAAGAAACATGTAAAGGCTATTTGAATCCCAACAGGTACCTCCAGGTCTAGGAGTAACATACTGAACCCAGCAGAATTCAGAGCCATTGCTAGTAGTATACACGCACTCTACTTCATCTGCCAGTTTCAGGCACATGTGTAGTGGCACGTGTCAGCCTCCAGCACAAGTAGAGTGTCAGAAGCAAGACCAGTAGGAATATGGAGGGCCAAATGCTAGTGAAGGATGAATGGTGAGAACTGGAGTTAGTGCCATATTTACTGTGGGGTTAGGCATAAACCCATGTGCCTTGACAGAGTCTACCTTATTTAGAGATGTGTACAGGTAGGCTATGTGGAGTGGTGCTAGGGCTCCCAACAATGTCTAAACTCCAGAGGAGATAAAAAAAAGATCTGAGGCAGGCAGCTGGAATCAGCAAAAACAATGACTTAGTGTTGTGATGAAAAGTGTAGGGCTCAAATGTGGTAAAGCTGTAGAAACTGTCCAGATGCCAATTCTTAAAAGACCATGCTACTTCAACACCTATTGTGTGTCCAGTGTTGATTACCTGATAACCACTATTCTTCCCATTTTGTCCTAGCCATCTCCAGATCGTTTTGTTTGTTCCTGTATCTTAGCTTGGTTTCTGATGTTGAAAACAGTATCATTGACTCACTAGGTAAATTAAGCAGGAAAATGATTATCTGGGCCCATGGTTCTCAAAAAAGGTTGAGGGTCACATGTAATAATGTTCTTCTTACTGTCAGAGTCCCGAGGCAGAAAAGGTATCACATGGCTAGAAATACTTGTGTGTGCTCTATCACTTCTCCTTATAAAGCTGCAAGCACTGAATCATGGGAGTACCCAAATGCTTGTTGGTCTAATCTTAATTATCCCACAGGTCCCCATTCGACCCACAATATTAAGTGCCTATATTCTAAGACATGTAAAACAATCTTGTTTCTAATTTAAATAAAAAAATAAACAAAAAAGTGAGATTCAGAATTTAAACCAGACTCATCACAGTCCCAAGCAACATGCAAACCTTTGGCTGGAATTGGTACTTTCCATGCTGCTGTTCTCTTTTCTCCTGCCCTGTGAGCAAGTGCAGATTTGGAAGTCTTGTAGGATGGGTCTTCTGGTCCTGGATCTAGGAGAAGATTGTACAAATATCTCCTGAAACACACTGCCTCAGTGGGCCACTGCCATAGTTCCAACTTTGTTCTGTCATTTTCGTCCACAAAACCTTCCTAACTGTCAATATTGAGGAGATCATGGTCAAGCTTTACTGATTTTACCATTGTCAAAAGCTGTGTACCAGTGACACTGGAGGTACATGACTCAAACTATACTATTAATGAAACTGCCAATGTTTTTACAGTTAAATCTTTCTGCATTAGTGCTTACTATATTGTATTAAATACTAAAAAATCAATATCAAAATATAGTAGACTAATATCTAAGGCTAAGACTTTTATTTAGTGGCATCTGAACTCACTGAGATATAAACTGTAGTTAACATTTTTCACATTCATAAAACAGAATAAATCAAATAATTTCATACTGCTAGTAATTTTTGCTATAGGCATACTATTTTACATATATTTACTACATAGTTTAAACAGTTAGTTGAAAGGTGAAAGTTACCATGAGGAGCTGTTAGTCTCTAAGGTACATGGGTTCCCACATCTAGCAGGTACATTGGTGGTATAGTGAAACCTAGGGAGGCAGACTGTGCAATCCTTTTTCCTTTTCTCAGTATGTGTAAAATCATAGATTAGGGATTTTTTGGTTTGTGGATCTTTGTCTAAAATTCATTTATTTGTGTGTGTGTGTGTGTGTGTGTGTGTGTGTGTGTGTGTGTGTGAGAGAGAGAGAGAGGGAGAGAGAGAGAAAGAGAGAGAGAGAGAGAGAGAGAGAGAGAGAGAGAGAGAGAGAGAGATTAAGCTTGTGTGTCTGTATGTGTGCATGGGCTTGTGTGTATGGGTGTGTGTGTGTGTGTGTGATACTGATGAATGCTAGTATCTTCTACTCCAACCTTTAAACTTTGTCTTAGACTTTTGTCAAATTTTATATGAATAGCTCTGTGATTGTTTATCTCAGTATCTGTGGTTTATGAAATATAAGCACATGAACATATATACATACACATGCTGTCTTCTTTAATATGTATAGACCCAAAAAGGTATATTTCAGTGGAGTAGATAATATAATAGGCGACTATAAGCCAGGTAAAACACAAATGATGTTAAATAAAATCATTAACAAGTTCTGGAAATGTCAATAAGACACAACTCAAAGTCTCCACTATATTTAGTGACACAAATACTTCAAAATGCCTGTAAATAACTGTAGGGACATCTTTAAAAGTGAATTTAGGAGATCCATGAACTGCCTAAGAAAATTTAAGAAGATGGCCTTCTGACATTCATAGGGTTGCCTAAACACGGACTGAACAAGGAAGACACCAATGCTAACATAGACAGGGAAAAGCTCAGGAGACCTCAACCCTAGACAAAGAAGTCCAGACAGCTATAGAATGCTAAGATTGGGAGAAAGTGTTTCTGAAGGAAGAGAACACCAATTGGTTATCCAGTGCCAAATGGTCAACTCTAAAAACATAAATAACTTTATACAGCTTTGAGCATGTTGCATTTATATGTTTAGAAATATTTGTATATTAGGAATATATTTATATAACAACAATCAATGAAAACAGTGGCCATGAATTTAACAGACAGCAAGGTTTATAGGTAGGATAGGAAGGGGAGAATGATTGAATTATATTATAGTTTCAAGAAATATTTAAAAATAAAATATGGTCTTGAAGGGGAAAATAGTTATAGGACCACACCTGGAAGGAAACTGTTAAAAATACAAAAAATGAAAATGATAAGAACATGGAATCCTGAAAACAAACAAGCAAGCAAACAAACAAAAAAAAGCACAAAAAAACAGAAGGGCAGGTTAGATATAAATAAGAAGAAAGAAAAAAAATGGACTGGAATGTAGTACTTATGTGAGTAGGTTTACTGTAAAGGAACAAATAGTTTCTTTTTTCTATTTTTATGCTAATGAAGTTATGTTTGTTGTTGTCTATAACATTTATATCCATAAATGGCAGGATAATATATCATTAATTAAAAAGTCCATTATCTGCATTACTATCTATTACCTTGTAACATTATAATTTTTTAAACTTTCTTTTCATTTATTCTTTGTGTCTTTCACATCATGCATCTTGATTCTATGATTCTATTAATTTCCCTGTCCCTTTGTATCCACTCTCTGCCCTTGCAATACCCTCCCACCAAAATAAAATAAAATTTAAGAGAAAGAGAAGCAAAACAAAAGAAAGAAAGAAAGAAAGAAAGAAAGAGAAAAACTAATCTTGTCATGGAAGCTGTAGTGTAACACAGTGAGTCACACAGTAAACCCTTTTGTCCCTATATCCTTACATGCAACTGTTCATTGCAAAGTAGCAATTGGTCTTTTTGAGGGCTCTGGTTTCTCCTACACTATCAATGGGCCCTTACTGGGACTTCTCTTGGTTATCCTGCTGTTGCCCTCTGTTGTGGAGATCCTACAGCTTTGGATCTACAGGACTGGCCCCTTCCCATGCTCCTGCTGGGATCACAGATGGGGTAGATGTTGGGATAGGCCAACTCATAACTCTGGTTCTGGGCCTGGGTATTTGCAGGATTGTCAGCCCACCAACTCTCCCGTCCTCACAATTAGTTGAGCTTTCCAACATTGTCTTGGTTAATTCACCCTCTATAGAGATGAGCAAGGGATGGGGCCAGTTTTCCTGCTTTCATGCCTTCAGGGTTGGCTCTCCCATACCTATACCATTAGGGCCCAGGTGTTTCCCAGGTGAGGTGCAGGGCCACTCTCCTGAGTGCTGCAGCTGGAGAGGGGCAGGGACAGCTCTCATACTCTTACAACCTCAGCCCACTAGTTAAACAAAGTCTTTCTTTGTTTATTAAAATGAGGGATGGATTGTGTTGGGACAACAGAAGAGAATAATTGCCAGATTTGGGAGAGTCTTGAAATTGCTTATAATGAAGACTAGACAAGTTGTGCCTCTTAAATATTGTGAAATTCACAGAAAGAGCAAGAATCTGGACTAAATTACTGGTCATAAATCAGTAGCGCTGACAGTGTTCAAGGTTATGTAAATCTCTACATCTTGGAATCATTACATAGAGGTGGAGCCTTAGGAAGTGGAGAGACAGATTCCTGCGGATGTGGTGGAGAAATGAATTCCAATTCTAGTTTGGGTATGCAGAGGCTTACTCAAGCTGATAAACTTAAATTTTAGGGTTCCTTTCTAGAATAAGTCAACTCTGATGCCATTCAAGGAACAATGGCAATATTTTATTAGTGATTTGTAACTTTGTATTACTTTACATTTTAATGAATCCTGAAAATACTTTAGAGGACATAAACTTCCAAATTCCAAATGCATCCTGGGAAGGTGGAAACAGGAAGGGTGCTACTCTGTAGCACAAAGGTAAGAAATCCATTAGTCGAATTTCCCCATAAGAATAGTAAGTATTTTTGAATCCCCAATAGAAGTTTTCTCTGTTGACACAATAAGCCAAATTAGAAGCCTAATTAATAAGACCAGGTTTAATCTGAGCAAAACACTCTTGGTGACCTCTGAGGGAGCAGGAGAGAAATATCGTGGCAGGTCTATGGACTAAGCTTAAATACACTGTAGGTGGGGTCTTGAGCAGCTCCAGGTAAGGAACCACCAGTTGGTAGGCTTTCTGAGGGAAAGGGATTAGAAAGGGAGGACAGAGCCTGAGGCAGAGCTTCCAACAGAACAAGAAAGAGTGGATTCTGAGACTGGAAATAGAAAGACTGGAAAGTGCACAATTCTGTGGTTGGGAAAAGATGATGAATAATAACTTCACAGGTACAAGACAAAATTTACGTTTACATGCCACAGTCTACCTTTCTAAGATTTTTATTATATATGATGAATTACATATTAGGTATGTTTATAATGTAAGTTCAATGTGTTCTTATAATTTCTCATTATAAACAAAGAAGTTTTGTGAAGAATATTTGTCAACTTTTATATGAAAACCTATTTGAGTTCTTTTCTGTGATTAATTACACTAAGCTATTTATACTCATTGAAAAATGAGGATGCTAACTCTATTGTAGTAATATTAATAACATCCTTTTCATTTTTCTTCTCTGACTTGAAATTTAAAGCTAAACATAATGTCAAACCAAAGCAATAATATTAAAACACAAACATCCATTTTTCACAGTCCCTGATTCCTTACCTCCCAGTATTTATAATTACTTTGCAAGAAGTTTTATATCACTATTAGAAAAAAAAAAAAGAAAAAATAGGCTGTAAAGGAATATTGCTAATTTTTAAGAAATAGTTATAGCCTTGTCATTCATTTAAGATGAATTTTACAGAACTGAGAAATTATTTCATTATATTTTGACAGTAAAATATAATGATCATTATTTTATAGCATTTTAAGGGTGTCCTGCTTAATTGGCACTACTACATATATAATTTTTTGCATTGGCTACCAAAATCTAACTATAATTCTGAGCACAATGATAACCATAAGTTACATTAAAACTTTTGTTTTTTCCATCAGCATGAACAGAAATTCATGCAGGAGAAAGGAAACATTGCTCTTGCCTCACTTAACCTACTTTAAAAAAATCAATGTAACTCATAAACTTATTAATGGTGGACATATAATCTTTTCCTTGAAACTTTATTTCATTGTTCATTTTTTCTTTCTTTGTTGTTTACTTAAGAATTAAAAGATAATGGTTAGTAATCATATATGTATATATTTAAGCACTATATATAACCAAAATTTTAAATGAATGTTACTTATAAAATTCTGTTGTTTATCACTTCTTGGGGTTTTGCTAAGAGCAAGTGCAGAAAATTCTATTGTGAATATGTGAGGTTTCTCATTAAATTAATTAGTTCAAGTAATTAAGAATGAAAAACTAGCCTTTATTCATTTCAGTTTTTCATATCATAAGTATCTTTTCTATGTATGAATAGTATGAATAAGATATTTTCACATTTTTGATCATGTCTCATTTGATACATATGAGCTAGTAAATGCTCTGTGATGTCACTTTAGCAACCTGCCTAATGAGTTCAGAGAAATCTTTTTGTTGTTAGGATTTTGTAATTTTATTAAAATCAAGCATATAGGACACTGAGACTCATTCTTACTATTTTATAGAGTCACATGTTTAGGCAAAATTGGAATTGTTTATGAAGAAATTAAGAATTTTTGCAAGGAGATATTATTTCCTTCCATATTAGAAATAAACAATATATAATTGGATTATATATTAATATATATTCTTTTTTTGCTTTTTTAATTTGAATTACAAACAAGATTGAATTACATGACAATCCCATTTCCCTTCTCCCTAATATATATTCTTAATGGTTCATGTTTTCTAGGCTGCTGTTTTTTTTAAAACAAAAACCATCTCATTAAACTTGGACAGGGCAAACAAACATTAGGAAAAGAAATCCAAGAGAAAACACTAGAATCAGAAATCTACTTGTTCTCATGCTCAGGAATCCCATAAAAAATGCTAAACTAAAAGTTATAAGATATATGCAGAGAGCCTGGAGGGGACCTGTGTAGGCCCTGTCTTTTCTGCTCCAGTCTGCGAGTTCATATGAACTTAGTTGTTTCAGAGGACCTTGTTCTCTTGGGCCTTGTTCTCTTCCATTCCCTCTGACTGTTACATTTTTTCAACCTCCAATTCGAGGAGCATCCATGAGTTCTGAAGGGAGGGATTTGATGGAGACATCCTATTTAGAGCTGCGTGTTCCAAGGTCTACCTCTTTGTGTAATGTCTGCTGTAGGTCTCTGTATTTGTTCCCATCTGCTGCAAAGGGAAGCTTATGTGACGGTGGCTGAATAAGGCACCAGCCCATGAGTATAGCAGAATATCATCAGGAGTGATGAAACAAAACAAAACAAAACAAAACAGTAGTATTTGATTTTACCCTAGGTCTTTGGACTATATGCCCTCTGGTTTCTTAGTCACCTAAGCAGTGTCAGGTATAGGTTCCTTCTCATGGAGTGTGCCTTGATTCAAATCAAATATTGAGTGCTTACTACCCCAAGTATTGTGCCACTGTTGTCCTATCACATTTTCAAGCAGTATAAAATGTCGATCAAAGGTTTTATGACTGGACCGGTGTTTATGTTTCTCTTTTGGTATCTTTTGCAGGGTACCTTCCTCTACCAGAGATGTTGCAATATGGGGGTGATAGTTCTGTCTTGGCTCAACTGACTTCTCTATGTTCAATGAGTTGCATGGGTGTTGTGTTCAACAATGAGACCTTGCTATCCATTTGTGGAGAACAACCTATAATCTCGGTTACAGCCTTGGTTGTTTGGGGATTTTCATGGGACTCCTTTGGCCAACAATTTAGTTGGATATAATGTAGTCCTGGTACTGTAAGCTTTGTTTGGTAAGAAGAGTTAGCCGGTTGGGACTTTGTTTCCTTTATTGTTTGGAGAATTCATTAGGATTGCCTTCATATATTTTAGGAAGTTTTCACTGCAATAGGTTTCAATAACAGCTCTCAGATACTCTTTAATTTTAGCTGTTTCTCCTTGCGTTTTCTTGCTCATCTTCATTACCCCTCCAATCTCCACCTCATCTTCCAATTCCTGCCCTACATGCTCCCAGTTAAAACTTGTTTTGTGTCTGAGGATGTGGTCAGTTTTGGAGAAAGTTCAAGAGTGCTTAGACAAAGGAGTATTCTTTTGTGTTTGGGTGAAATGTTCTGTAAATATCTGCTAGGTCCATTTGGTTTATAATGTATGTTACCTACTGCATATTTCTCTTTACTTTTTGTCTGGATAGCCTGTCTATTGGTGAAAGTGGAGAACTGAAGTCTTCCAGTATTAGTATGTGAGGGTCAGTGTGTTAACGGTAGTGTTCCTTTTAGAAACTTGGGTGTTTTGAACTGAAGTGTGTGTGTGTGTGTGTGTGTGTGTGTGTGTGTGTGTGTGTGTGTGTTTCTCTTCCTTTGATTTTGTTCTAAGATTGTATATTCCCTGTGTTTCTGTGTTTGTAGTTAAACTCCTTAGAGTTTTTCTTCTAGCACCTTCTTTAGGGCTGAGTTTGTTGATAACTATTGTTTAAATTTGGTTTTATCATGAAGTATTTTATTTTCTCCAACTATGGTGATTGAAAGCTTTGCTGGGTATAGTAGTCTGAGCTGGCATCTGCAGTGTCTTAATGACTGTAGAACATCTGTCTGGGCCCTTCTGACTTTTCGAGTCTCCATTGAGAAATCAGGTATAATTCTAATAGATTTGTCTTTGTGTGTTATGTGATCTTTGTCTGTCTCAGATTTTAATAATTTTTTTTGTTATTTACATTTAGTGTTTTGATTATTTTGTGTCAAAGAGAATTTCTTTTCTGGTCTAATCTATTTGTGTTTTTTTATGTTTCTTGTGCCTTTATAGGCATCTCCTTTTTAAGGTTAGGACAATTTTCTTATATGATTTTGTTGAAAATATTTTCTGGTTTGTTCTCTTTCCTCTATTCCTATTATTCTTAGGTTTGGTCTTTTTATAGTACCCTGGGTTTTCTTGGATGTTTCATGTCAGGATTTTTTTAGACTTAACATTTTCTTTGATCAATGTATGCATTTCTTCTAGCATATCTTCAATGCCTGGGAGTCTTTCCCTCATCTCTTGTGTTCTGTTGGTGAAGTTCCTGTTTTAACTCCTAAATTTTCCATTTCTAGAATTCCCACAGTTTGGGTTTTCTGTATTGATTTTATTTCCATTTTCATCTCTTGAGCAGTTTTATTCATTTCCTTCAACTGTTTGGTTGTGTTTTCCTGGGTTTCTTTAAAGAATTTATTCATTACCTCCCACTGTTTATGTTTTCCTGGATCACTTTAAGGGATACATTTCCTTTTTAAGGAACTTTATTTTCTTTTTAAAGTTGTTATAAGGTCATTTTTCTTGTGTTTCAGCTATGTTGGAATATTCAGTGCCTTCTGTGGTAGGGTTGCTGTGCTCTAGTAGGGACATATTGCCCTGGTCAATATTTGACCATGTTTTTATGCTAGCATCTAGGCATCTGAAATTGGGACCCTCCTAAGACCCATGTGAGGACTTATGCTAACACTGTGTGTGAAGCTTAGCAGGTGACTCATGACCATCTCATCCTTCTTACCAGATGTACTCAATAGAAATTAAATTTAAAGTTAATCTCATGAGACAAGTGCATTAGGTCAGAATGAAGCAATCACAGGACCAGCAGACTCAGTGTTGAGATAACATTAGAAATAGCTGAATACAGCCTCTGTTGACTTTGCTAATGAATGAATAAAATCTTTAGGCTCAGATGTTCTGAGTAAATTCCACGGAGTAAATGCATCTGAAATGATAACCGAGAAGTTTCTGCTTACAAAGTGACAATATGCATAAGCATAGTTTGGTAATGAAAGCTGTTTAGCAGATGAAAGCTGTTGGGCATGGAGAATTCTTCTTGGAGGATGTGGCCATTGGCAGCTCCCACACTCCATTGTAAGGCCCCATACGTCTGCACATGTGGAGATCCCATGCTCCAGTAGGAGGCTTCAATTGAAAGTACATATGGGCAGCACTCACTAGACTTAGTAGGTTGTTTTCTTTTTAAGTCACAAATTTGTTATTCAGACTTCCATAGCATACTGAGGAATTGGAATGGGGAAAGAGGAAAGGTAAGTATAATCAGAGTTCATTATGTTCATATATGAAATTATAAAACATGAGGAAAAATTTAAAAGCCTCTTGCAAACTATATGATCAAAATAAATAATGAAAGCAAGGTATAATGAAATAAAGCTACAACTGGTAGCAGATATACCATTCAGTCCATTATTTCAAAATACATGAAGCTGTATTCTAGGAAAATAATACAATTTGCCCCCAGATATATGATTACTAAAAATACTAGGCTAAAAGCCAGGATTCTGAGGCTTCATTTGGTCCCTTCATCATATTTTATGATGACAGGAAGCTTTTCACACATTTTTTATCCACTTTTATTTCTGTATGGCTCCAGTCTTTATCACTTTTATGTCCCCAACATGTGTCATTACAATTTAGAATAAAAGAGTTGCTGAGAGTTCTCTAGACATCAACTATGAGTATTGTCTTTGAAGACAACCAAATTTTAGGTTTAATGTTTTGCAAAAAGTACAGAATGAAAATCCAGGGGAAGCAGAAAGGATATGTGATAGGTAGGGTTTAGTTGGTAGGGGAGGACAGGAGGGAGAGGGAACTGGGATTGTCATGTAAAACAATCTTGTTTCTAATTCAAATAAAAAAATTAACAAAAAATCAAAGACATGGGACTGTAAAAAAAAGTACAGAATGAATAGAAAATATAGAGCCATGTTGAAATTGAACCTCATTTTAACTATTATTTCAAAACTTAGAGAATGTATTGCTTTACACATTATTTTTATAAATAACCCATCCTCATTATCAACTTTTTTACATATTTCTCTTTCTTTCATGTACCTTTAGAGTTCCTAAATGCAACATTTGTCAATTTATCAAAACATGAGATGAACAGGGTAGCCAACAGTTCCTAAAATTTAATTGATAATACTGATTTTAAAGCCAAAAACATTTGAATGACAGTTCAGAATTCATGAGGAGTAAAATTTGCATCTTTTGTTATTTGAACTAGTCTGGATCAAGTAGCAATTTTTCCTCATTTCAATATATTATTTAGTACTTTTCATATATTAAGAGGATTTTGACAAAGTTCAGTCTTTTTGCCAAAATCATCATCATAAAGAGAAATTAAATTTCTCAGACAGAAGTGTCATTAATGGGTGTACATGGATTCCATCCACCAGTAATGCAGCTTTCAAAGGCATCTGCTGCCAAAGCATTTTTCTGTATGATACATACTTCCAAAATTTCCAGTAAGTGGTTTTCTTGCTTTTTTTTTCAAGTTCTGATCATTTATTTGTTACTCTTAGAGAGTTATATATTTGACTAGACTCAGAAGTAAAAGCTCTCAGTGAAAATAGCTGATATCTCTTGACAATTGACTCCTGGCTTCTCCCTTAGCTTCCTTCATTCTCTTGACCAAAATTTACCATATTCTGCAGCTTCCTTCTTGTTTGCTAAGTGCATTGTCTCTTCAGAGTGACACATCAGTATCTGTATTGCAGGACACATAGAGTAACAAGACACTGAAACTTGGGTGCTTTGTTCCTAGGTTTCTTACCTTCTTTACTTCTGACTTTCTGACAACATATTGATGGGCATCCTCTTCTCTGGAAAGACTGACAAGCTTTCAGATTCTTTTAACCCCTTTGGGCCAGAATCACCAAGGCACAGCAGATCTGTCATTCCAGAAATGTCCTTATCTATTCTTTTTTCAATAACCAGGTTAAGAACACTCAGATTGACATTCACAATGAACTCATGAACAGACAGACTTGCCCTTCCTCTCTCCGGTTCCTCTTGGTCTGTAACAAGAGTGCTCCACACCCCTACTCAACAGCAGGCACATTGCTGTGAATCAAGACACCTTGCTTCCTGGGAAAACCTTGTTTGTGGGTTCCCAACACTAAAGCAAACCACGTATCCTTTCCATTCAGAGCATCAGCAGGCTACTTCTGTGGCCATGTGCTCACCATAGAAAGTACATCATTCCCACAATGAGATTCTGACAGCTGGTGGCCTGGTAAGGAGACATTCAGTTTTGCCTTGAAACAACTGAGTGTCTATGAGGTGCCAAGAAAGTTTCTTTTAAACAATTTTTCATTTATTTTACCATTTCTATGTATGTTTGTACTTGTGGGGTGCCATGTCACATGTGTGGAGGACAAAACATTCAGGATTCAGTTCTCACCTTCCACCATGTGGACCTGGGATAAACTTCAGGGCACCAAACACCTTTACATACTGATTCATTTAGGTGGCTGAGGTGCTTTCCATTTTAAAACTTTACTTGTCCTTATTTACAATAAAATTTGAAACATGCTACTTAGACATCATAAAAATTTAAAAAAACTTCAATTACGGCAAAATAGGCAGAAATACGACTTATGTCTGGTTGTCCAATCTCTGTTGAATGTGAAGAATTGTTTAAACTGTCATCCCATAAAATAAAACAAATAATGTCTGACTGGAAAATCATGGAAAGCTAAATGCCATGGACTATAAGGCAAACAGAGGTAAGAGAAAGAAAAATAAGCAAAGATAAACTACAGTTAGATGCTGGTATATTCTCCCACAGCTCCCACTTGGAGTAAGTAGAGAAAACATGTGACTAAATCACCAACTGTTTGTGACACTACACATTTTTAAAATAATTCATTTAACCTTTATTTTATGTACATTGGGGTGAAGGTGTCAGATCTCCTGGAACTAGAGTTACAGACAGTTGTGAGCTGCCATGTGGGTGCTGGGAACTTAACCCGGGTCTTAAGTCAGTGTTCTTAACTGCTGAGCCATCTCTCCAGCCTGACACTACATATTTAAGTCATATTGTTTTGGAAGCACATAAGACTGCTTAAAAAAACAACTGTTCTGTATAAAAAAGAATTCCAAAGGATAGAATACTACAATGCTTGCCTATGCCCAGGCTTTCTCTTGGTTAGTACTTTGCCACATTTACCCATTTTGCTCCAAGTAGCTGAGCATAGGGATGCTTCCCTTTGTAGGAATGTGAACACTATCAGCTCCAGAAATATAAACTCCATGACAAAGAGATCCATTATCTTTTTAAACGAGAAAACAGAAAAATAAATTCTCCCATAAATACTTGGTTAGAATGCTAGTGACAGAATAAAAGAATCAGATGTTTGTTTCTCACAGGTCAGTGTGACATGCCAGGAAGCCTGGCGTGTGTCTGAATTATTTTACTGAACAAGAATTTCATGTCACTAAACTCTGATCTATTGGTAGGGCACACTGATGAACATTGTAGCTCTTCCCAGTCTGAGGACTTCTAAGTGGTGTGTATGAGATTGTGTTCACACTGTAGATATCAATGACTCTGATGGTATACATCTGTATTTGAGACCTTGATGTACCCAGAAAATCTCAGCCTGGAACAGTGATACAGAAAAGATATGTCTAGATATCCATCAGAAAGAACCTGAGCTGATGCCCTATTTGGGACACCTGGTTCTGAAAGATGTCATGCACATTTAGGCAATTGCTGCTCCTGTTTCCAGAGTTCATGTGTAAGGTCTTTGAAAAGGGAAAGATGGAGGATTGGGAAGATGGCTTAATGGCAGGATATTAGCCCTGGATTCAATCCTCAGCATTCTAAAAGAGAAGAAAAGAAGTGAGATTCAGAATTTGAGCCAGGCTGATCTCAGTCTCAAGCAATGTGCAAACCTTTGGCTGGAATTGGTACTTTCCATGCTGCTGTTCTCTTTTCTCCTGCCCTGTGAGCAAGTGCAGATTTGGAAGTCTTGTAGGATGGGTCTTCTGGTCCTGGATCTAGGAGAAGATTGTACAAATATCTCCTGAAACACACTGCCTCAGTGGGCCATTGCCCTAGTTCCAACTTTGTTCTGTCATTTCAGTCCACAAAACCTTTCTAACAGTCAACATTGAGGAGATCATGGTCAAGCTTTACTGATTTTACCATTGTCAAAAGCTGTCTACCAGTGACACTGGAGGTACATGACTCAAACTGTACTATTAGTGAAATTGCCAATGTTTTTATAATTAAATCTTTCTGCTTTAATGCTTACCATATTGTATTAAATACTAAAAGATCAATATCAAAATATAGTAGACTAGTATCCAAAGCTAAGACTTTTATTTAGTGGCATCTGAACTCACTGAGATATAAACTGTAATTAACATTTCTCACATTCATAAAACAGAATAAATCAAATAATTTCTTACTGCTAGCAATTTTTGCTATAGGCATACTATTTTACATATATTTACTACATAATTTAAAAAGTTAGTTGAAAGGTGCCTTGAAGATACATTTATACCACATTAATATCTGAGTCATTTCCTCTGAAACCATTTAAAATTAAAATAATGCACAAGATGTTAAGAATTTTCTAAAAGATTCAGAATCTAATATGTATAGCAGGCTTGCTTAGACCACTGGCTCCTAAATCATGACATGGAGACTTATGATTAATTATGAATGCTCCTCCTTAGCTTAGCCTTCTTTCTAGCTAGCTTTTTAAAACTGAATTTAACCAATTTCTATTAAAGTATTGCTTCCCCAAGGCTCATTTACTTCATCTATGTTCTGTCCATCCTGCTTTTCTACTTCATCCATGTCTGTCTATCTGGACCCTGGTGGGCTGGGTCCCGGCTGGCTGGCTGGCTGGCTGGCTGGCTCCTCTTCTCTTTCTACCTGCCAGACTCACCTATCCCTCCTGTGCCTTGGCTACTCAGCTTTTAATTAGACAAATCAGGTGACTTAGGCAGGCAAAGTGAAACAGCAACACACCTTTATATAGTTAAACAAATGCAGCATAAACAAAAGCAACATATCTTTTCATAGTTAAACAATTATTTTACAATATAAACACATCTTTAATTAGTTAAACAAATATTCCATTCCGCAACAGATATGCTTCATATTAATATCTATTCATTTAATTGATTGCTCATCCTATACCTGGAGAAGTACAAAAATATACTACTGGAATTTATCAGGATATATGCATAATAAGGAAAGTAAGAATAGTAAATCCTTCTTTCTTATATTCTTTCTGCTATCTATACTTTGACAATATCTTATGTCTGTATATTGGAATCCAATAAGTACTGTTTGCAACACATTGTGGTAGAACTATGTAATTTTCACCATGAAAGATTTACTGGAGGATTACTGGGTTAATCTGTTTAATGTCATTCACAACCTAATGTCCTCTAAAACTGAAAGTGCCTTAGCAGAGGCTGAATTGTATTTATGCTTATGCTTTAATCAATTGTTTAAAATCATGCCACAGTTCATGGATTTGAAAGGGAATTGTGGTGATCTAATAAAGAGCTTTGTTCCTCCTTATGATTTTCATGGACTTTGTTTCCAGTATGTTATGTGGCCTTCACCATGTCCCTTTGTTGTCAGCCATTTCATAAGCATTAACTGTGGCATAGATTCTTGTGTTTCAGCCAGGCGTTGGTGGCTCACACCTTTAATCCCAGTACTCCGGAGGCAGAGGCAGGTGGATCTCTGTGAGTTCGAGACAGCCTGGTCTACAAGAGCTAGTTCCAGGATAGGCTTTAAAGCAACAGAGAAACCCTGTCTCGGGAAAAAATAAAAAAAGATTCTTGTGTTTCTAGTGTCTTCTGGTCTGCTCCGATGAGTCCCCACCTATTTCTTCTCATAGATGCAGTAATTCAGTCCTTTCCTTTCAGTAGCCTTCAAGCTACTGTTTCTGAAAATAAGTTTTACTTCAGGCACTAGGAAGCCTGTGTTATTAAATCCCTTACAGGCTTGAAATCATTTTTATTCTGACTTTACATTTCACTGAGTTTTTTGAGTAAGAATTCCCAAGTTCATATCCAATTTCCTAAGAAATATGAATTTATTGCTCCATTGTCTAGCATCCAGTCTTAATGAGGAAATATGCCTAAGGACATTTTCATTCTTGTTCTCTTGAAAGAAATATTTCTGTCTCTGGACATCTTTAAGTTGTATATCCTCCTCCCCCCTCCCCCCCGCCACCGTGTCCTTGGTATTCTGAAGGTTCAAAGTGATGTGATCAGTGGAGAAATACAATTTTAGTTATCAAGCTGGATATACAGCAGACCCCTTTCAGTTTGAAGACACAGAGGATTTTTTCTGTCATATCTTGATAGTTTCCTACCCTCTATTTCTTTGTCATTCCTTTATATGCTTCCTGTTGACTAAACAGTAGTCTTCTGGGACATGAAAATTTGTTTCATAAAATTTTTCCTGACACATTTCTTCAATAGTCTTCTATTTCTTTCATATTATTATGCATGAAAGATAAAACAACCCCCTCACAAACCGTCTAGACTTTCAATGCCTTCGTTAAATTATATTCTTAAACTATATTATTTTTTAATTTTTGACATAATTTCTTTATTGTTCTTTGGGAATTTGACATCATGTACCCCAATTCTGTTCATTTCCCAGTCCTACCATATATGCCCTTCACCCTTACAGCATCCCCCCAAGAAGAAATTAAAAAACAAAAATCAAACCAAACCAAACCAAACCAAACCAAGACAAGACAAACAAACAAACAAAAACATCTCTTTGCTTCTCTATCTTTCCCACCTCTCTAACGTCTCTTAATTCATCATAGTGGCATTGGAAGCTTCAGTGTGTCACGCAGTATTCTCTTTAGTTCAATCAGCTTTACTTACAAAAAGTTCATTGCAATGAGTACATCATAATTGCTGGACCCTCACTGAAACTCCTCTTGAATATTCCCCACCTACTAGGAGTCATGGAGATCCTGCAGGTATCTTTCCACAATACTAGTCCCTTCATGTGCTCCAACAGGCCACAGATGGGGTAGGTGTTAGGGTGGTCCAACCCAAAGCCTTGGATGTGTGCCTGGGTGGTGCTGAGCTGTTTAGTCTGGGCCACTGATGTTCATCCTAACGCAAGGGGTAGAGCCGGCTCTTCTATGCCCATGCTACCAGGGTCAGTTCTCCTACACCCATACTGAAGGGTGGGGTCATCTCTCCAAAGTGGAGGGGCCAGCTATCCTGTGAGGGTTGTTGTCAACTCCCTTGCTACAGAGTCCAGTGAGGGGCAGGGCCAGCTTTCCCAGGGCCAATAAAGTGCGAGGCCGGCACAGCATGGCTCTCTGATTTCATCACACAGGGTTCCTATGCCTGCCTCCTTCCCCTGTGGTAACATGGGCCACAGACATCAACACAGATCCCAGATGCAATCAGAACCACATACCCAGACATGGCCCCCAGTAGCAACTTGAGCCTGGATGACATCATGGCTCCAGGCAACATCAAAGGACACCCAAATCAGGTTGGCTTAGGTTACAGCACAAGTCCTGGACACCAACAAGGCCTTTGACTTCAACACAGACTCCCGCTGTGGTAGGACCACCGATCCAGACATGGTCTTCGGCAGCAGCGGGTCTTGGTATCACCCTTGCCCCTGGTGGCAGCACAGCTCTTTCAGATCAACATGGCCCCAGCTGCAGCGTGGCCCTCAAACTCGAACAAGGCAACAGGTTTCAGTACAGACCCTAGGTTTCTATGTGGCCTTTGGTGGCAACGTGGCCAAGGATGTTTAACACAGACTACGAATGGGATAGGGCCACAGACAAAGACATGGCCTTCAGCAGCAGCTTGGTGTGTGCGTGGGGGGGGGCACCATGGCCCATTTCACCTATTTTCAGAACACATGAATTATTCTGCTTTTCTTTCTCTCCAATTTCTCTACCACACATTTGCTCATCATAATAGTAGTCATCTACCCGACACCTGGCAGGGCCCTGTGGCTGTCTTCAGCCACCCCACTCCTTGAGGACCCATCCTGGCATGTGGATGGCTAGCACCTGCCTGAGCTGAATGGCATCAATCAGGACCTAAACTATGTTCTTAAATTATGTTTTTAACTAACTTTTAAACCATTGGTTTTTTTTATTTTCAAAAGCAGTACTCGTTTTAAATCTGAATTTTTCTTAGTTTTTTCCCTTTTTTTTTCTGGTTGTCATAGTTCTTCTATGTATGAGTCACATCTTTTTGATGATTAATGTTGAAGGATTCCTTCATAGAGGGAGGACATTTAAGACTGAGAATAAAGAAAGGTTAGCAGTCTCAAGAAGTAACCAAAATTTATAGACTTCCAGAAGCTAAGAGAAGACACACAAAGGTTATCAAGCAGCGATGGTCGCTAAGGAGAAAATACTCAGGTGGCCAGCCTAACAGCGGACAAGCTGTGTAAGGAGCTTCAAGGATGCAGCTTCTGTGATGATTTCCCAGGGCGGGGTGAGCTTTGGTTGATGCAGATGCCTTTAATTCATCATTCTCTGTAATTAACCCTGAAATTAACCCTTCTGAATTAATTGTTCCCTATGCCAGACTTCAGTGGAAACTTATTCTTGATATGTTCATAGCACACTGTGTGAGAGGACATTTATTTACATTTTCTAGGAAAATAATCACAATGGTATTCATCATTATTCATGTCTTAGTTAATGTTTCTATTGTTTTGATAAAACACTAACCAATCTGGGCGTTGGTGGTGCACACCTTTAATCTCAGCACTGGGGAGGCAGAGGCAGGCGGATCTCTGTGGGTTCCAGGCCAGGCTGGTCTCCAGAGCAAGTGCCAGGATAGGTTCCAAAGCTACAGAGAAACCCTGTCTTGAAAAAAACAAAAACCCTGTAGCCAAAAGCAACTTGAAGAGGAAAGGGTTTATTTTAGTTTACAGTCCCACATCACAATCCATCAGTATTCTCACATTATCTGTCTTTGGAAAATAATTTTACTACTATATTTCTACAGAGAGGGACAGGAAGTGAGGAGGTGGGACTTCCACTCTGCAACAGCCTGCCACCTTCCAGGTAAAGTCCTAACTGCCAAATTGCTGATACCGTGTGAATTACCACTGGAAGGATAAACGGAATAATGAGACCAAGCTTTGCTCAGACTTCAGATTAATTTTCCTGTTTTACTGCCTCTAGGGTCAGAGCTACTGAGGACTCCACTAAGTTCTTGGTTTTTGCATCCATTGCAGTTTATTCATAATTATTGTTTTAAGCGTCGTGTCTGCACTGTTTTTGTAATTGTTTTACCTTTTGTTATTATAATTACATCTTCCACTCTTCCTTTTCTTCCCTCCAAATGATTCCCTATATCCTCTCTTGCTCACTTTCAAATTCATAGCTTCTTTCTTCATTAACTGTTATTGTGCATCATTGTTTTTAAAAAAATCTTATTCATATGTTTGTGAGTATCTGTGTTTGTTTGTATTGCCACATCTGTGCAGGTGTCCAAAGAGGCTAGAAAAGGGCATTATATCCACTAGAGATGGAGTTACAGGTGTTTGCAAGCCACCCTGCATGGACACTGGGAGCCACACTGTGTTTCCATTTGTAGCAATGGAAAGTTCTGAGCCATCTGGCCAGTCCCACCATTTTATCTTTTAAATTCTCCTCCAATCTTGTTCTTTGCCGATCATCTTCCTAATCTTTTTTTTTTTTTTTTTCCTATAGGTTGTTTTGCCGTTTTACATGTTATTCCAAGCAAAGGGACTAAACAACCCTCATTCAAACCATTCTGACTGACTTTAAATGCCTCAGGTAAGTTATATTTTTTTTGCTTTAAATTATTTCATTGCTTACTTCCTATAACAATTTATATCTTGTGTTGCTTATAGAGATTTAAAAGATTAATTAATTTTACATGATTAGTTTTATAATAAACATTGTTATTGTTGGGAGAAAAAAAACACTAAAAGCTGGTAAGTTAAAAGGGAAAAGGCAAATTATCTCTTTTGTCCCTAGTCTACAAAGAAATAAGGTTAAATAAGGTATTGTCTTAGTGTTTCTATTGCTGTGCTGAAACACCATGACCAAAAGGCAAGCTGAGAAGGAAAGGATTTATTTGGCTTATACTTCCATACTGTTGTTCATTGTCAAAGAAGTCAAGAAAGGAACTTAAGCAGGGCAGGAACCTAGAGGCAGGAGCTGATGCATAGGTCATGGAGAGGTGCTGTTTACTTATTTGCTCCACACAGCTTGCTTAGCCTGGTTTTTTGTTTTTGTTTTTAGAGACAGGGCTTCTCTGTAGCTTTGGAGCCTGTCCTAGAACTCATTCTGTAGACCAGGCTGGACTTGAACTCACAGACATCTGTCAGTCAGCTGCCTTTCTTCCTTTTTTTTTGTTTTTTAATAGATCCTAGGACCACCCACAATGGGCTGGGCCCTCACCCACCAATCACTAATTAAAAAAAAAGTCTTACAGCCAGATCTTATGGAGGCATTTTATCAATTAATGTTTCCTCCTTTCAGATGATTCTATAAGATTAGTCAACACAGAGATACAACTGCAGTTGTTTTACACAAATGGAAAGAGAATAGCCGTAAAGCTCAGGAAATGGAGCAAGAGTGACAGGAAAGTCTTTAACAAGTAAGGAAGTCCTTTTTCTGAGATTACCAGAGAGTGTGATATGATGATGTGGAAAAAAAAAAGACACTGCATGGATGAAGAAGCTGTGATACTTGTCAACAAAGGCCACAGTTTAGTTAAGCCTTGAAATGCTAAAACCAAATTAAATTAGCCCTGACTTTGAGGGAAAACAAGAAGCTATTGTCTTATTTGGATATACCAGACCTACATGATCCATGAGATATAATTTTTAAATTTTTAAATATTTTGAGATTATAATACAATTACACCATTTGTCCCTTCCTTCTCCTCTCTCCCAACCATCCCACTTTTCTTCCCCAGTCTCCTTCAAATTCATGAGCTCTTTTACTCCCCACTCATAGTTAATTCATGAATATATTTATATAGATTAATATACACGTATTCCTAAATATAACCTGTTCACTCCATATACTGTTACTTTTATGCATGTTTTAGGGACTGACCATTTGGCACTGGACAATCACTGTAATCTTCCCTGGGAAAGGCCACTGTTTCTGCTACCAGCTTTCCCTAGTTGTCTGTTGTTATGATAAATCTTTCCGCCAAAGCCGCCTGAGCCCTACCGCCATGTGGGCAGTCTCGCCAGCTGCCCAAGTTCTGCCTGCCACGTGGATGGACAAAATAATATACAGACTTATATTAGGTACAAATGCTGCTTGGCCAATGACTAGGATTTCTCATCTGTTAGCTCAGTCTTAATTATCATAAATCTATATATTTTATAAGACTTATCCTATCAGACGCCTTCCATTGGCGCCCTCCCTTGCTGGTGGATTACATGGAGCCACTGGGGAGGTAAAGGGGAAAGGGGGGACTTCCTGTTTTTCTTGGCTTAAATATGAGTCTCCTTGCTATGTAACTTCCTGCCTGGATCACCACTTCTCTACTACATTTCCCAGAATCCTCTTTGACTTCTAGTCCTGCCTAATTGGCTGCCTCATTGGCCAAATAGTACTTTATTTATCATCCAGTAACACATACACAGAAGCACTTCCCCCATCAGTCTGTAATTCTTCATGTAGGGTTGAGGCCTCTTGTGCTTTTCCCTTACACTTTTGTTGGAATCCAGCCCCCATGGGGTCTCTAAGAGTTGTTTTCCAGCATAACCACAGGTACCTCCTGTTTTCCTGACCTCACCCCACTGGGATCAATATCCTGTTTGAAACCTTTGACCTGGGGCTTTTGTAAGTTTGTATATAAGGCTGCTCCATAAGAAAGGTGAGAGAGATTCTCTCAGAAAAGGACCAGGAGTCTTGTGGTTCATCCAAATCTCCAGGCTTTCGCCCAATACTCGGACTTGTGGTTCATCCAAATCTCCAGGCTTTCGCCCAATACTCAGACTTAGTGGTCAAGAGCAGCCACAAATGGAGGTTTCACTGAGATCAGGAAAGAAAGAGGACCCTGAGAGATCACCCTCAGAAGGCTGGAAAGCAAGTAAGGAGTTGTGAGGGTGAATTGCAAAAGGTACTAGAAAATAGGTATCTCAACTCCTAAGAGAGTTGGATTGTAAAGGCACTGGAAAAGGGGTGCCTCAACTCCTAATAGAGTTGGATTGGAATAGAGATTACAGTCAATCACACAGATAAAGTTTAAAGAGACAAGGTACTGGTAAGATTTAATTTAAACTTTGGATTAAAGAAATGTGGGAAATCCTCCACTGAGGAATCCCTCCTCCTCAAGCTACCCACCAGCAGCCAGCTGACCCAGCAGCCTGAGCCCTTGTCCACTCAAGCCCACTGTGGGCTCCAGTCAGCCAGCAATGATGTGGTGTGCACAGGCTGGCTGGAGAAATTGCCTCCTGAGAAAAAGTTGGGGCACTATGCTTGGAAGAACCCTTACCTTCAACAAACAAGAGCTCCAAAAGAGGTTTATGTTTGATATCATTAGCAATGAGCACACCTTCTACTTGGTGGCTGAGACAGAGGCTGACATGAATAGGTGGGTCCAGAGCATCTGCCAGATCTGCGGCTTCAGTCAGACTAAAGAGAGCACTGATGCCCTGAGAAACCTTTCTTCAGTCAGTCATAGTCTCTGCTCTTCTCCAGCTGAATTCAGCAGCTCCAGTCATCACCTGCTCTGAGCAAGAAAGTCCTCAGCCCTTTCACACTCTATCCAGCTACCTGTGTCAAGACACATCCAGCCTGCCTTGTCCACCAGTCCACCTCAGGAGTATCAACACCTGCACCAATGCATAAAATGCATGGAATGCCAGCTTCTCTCAGAGCACCGGACAGGAGAGTGATACAGCTGCACAAAAACTTGCCCAGGGCAATAGACACTGTACAACACTGTTATCAATGAGCTCCCTTTCAAGACACCTGTCACCAAATCTTTGTCCACGGTCAACCACACCTTTAACTCCAGCTCCTCCCAGTACTGCCTTTCCATCTCCAATACAGACTCCAGAGACAGTGAGGAGAACTATGTCCCTATGCAGAACCCAATGACTTCATCCCCTGTATCCAGTGGCACTAACAGCCCAGCTCCAAAGAAGAGTACTGGAAATGTGAATTACATAGCCCTGGACTTTCAGCCGGTCTCCTAGAGCCTTCATCGCAAGCCATCCACATTATCTGTTGCATCGGGTGAGAAAGGAGAATATGTCCAAGTGGATAAAGAAAAGACCCAGGACCTACAAAAGACCATACAGGAATAGACAAAGGATGTGGCAGTCCTCAAGACCCTCCAAAGATGCCAAGCTATGGTAAGGATTGCCATCCCTGACACCTCCTCTCCTTTGTGACTTTTGTTCAAAAGATGTATGTATGTCCTGTATGTATGGTGTGGCCACATGTGTGTATGAAGTGTGATCATAAATGTGTGACTGTTAACAAAAGAATGCTATTGTGTTGTCTTTAAATAGTTAATTGCTGGGGAAGGAGCAATAGTTGTTAAAGTACAGGTTACTTGGCGGGGGAAATGTCTGCTTTTGTTTCAACTGAGGGTGAATTGCTGTGGATTCCTTCCAGATTGGTATGGTTTCATGGGGCAGGACCCCCTAAAGCAGTGGCTCAGGTGATCCGATATTTGTTTTCATTTAAATTTAGTTGGTTAGAAATGGTACTGGTCACAGTCGATCACTTTTTAAAGGAAAAAGAAATGATACTTTGTATTGGAATGGATCCTCATTTGTTGATACTTTGTATTGGAAAGGATCTTACTAGTTAGTTTTTCTAGATATATAGATATTCTTCATACCATTCAAAGACCAATGGAATATATATATATATATACATATATATATATATATATATATATATATATATATATATATATATATTCCTTCTATGGTCTTTGATGGAGTTGAAGATATATAGTTACAGTAACACACTAAGATAGAATGGTTAAAATCTTATAGTTCTTACTTGATAGCTGTTTTGTTATATATAAAGAAGGGGGAGATGTTGGAACCCAGCCTCCTGGGGTCTCTAAGAGTTGTTTTCCAGCATAACCACAGGTACCTCCTGTTTTCCTGACCTCACCCCACTGGGATCAGTATCCTGTTGTGAACCCTTTGACCTGGGGTTTTTGTAAGTTTGTATATAAGGCTGCTCCACAAGAAAGGTGAGAGAGATTCTCTCAGAAAAGGACCAGGAGTCTTGTGGTTCATCCAAATCTCCAGGCTTCCGCCCAATACTCGGACTTAGTGGCCAAGAGCAGCCAAACGCTTTGGCATGTCTCTTGGTACTGTCCTTGTTTAGCTCATATTTGGGTGGTTGTGCTGGGGAAACCTATGGATGTAGCCTCTGATGTTACTAGAAGACATAGTCTCACAGCAAACTCACTTATCCTCTGGCTCTTACAAGCTTTCTGCCCCCTCTTACTCAGTGTTCTTTGAGCCTTAGGTGTGGAAGTGTTGGGTAGAAGCATCAGTTAGGACTGAGCTCTACAACTCTGCATTTTGGTTGGTTGTATTTTTCTGTAGCACTTTAAGATATGTTGTTATTTTCAAGGATTCTCTTCCTGTGAGACTCAATGACATTGCTTGTAGCAAAGCTCTTTGAGGGAGACATTATCATTTGGGTTTTATCAAGTTGGTAGTTAAAACCATTCAGATTGACTTGTACATGTGACATAAGCAGTAAATAACAGAGCGGGTACCTGCGTTACTCATAAATATTGTAATTATTCTCTTTCTGGTGCCTAAGCTTTAAAAGAAAGTAAAAATGATGTCAGAAGTAAAGAGGAAAACAGAAAAGAGGAAATGAAGGAAGGGGAGGTGGAAGCAGTGTAAGAGAGGGAGAGAGAGGGGAAGGGAGATAGGAGGAAAGGAAGAGTTCCTAGGTCTATAAACAACCAATATTCTGAGTCAGGTTATTTGAAAAGCATCTGGGCACTCATTAATTTTAGAGATATTTTTAGAGGATTCTAATATAAAACCAGTATTAAAAGCTGCTGTCATAAATCTTAATTTCTCAAGCTTAATTTTCAAAAAAACTGCAAATAGGTCAAGAGGTAGGTTCCAAACCATTATGGGTTGTTGAAGGTGACTCAGAACAAAAATAGGTACATTATACGCATTGAGGAGCAGCTAGCCAGCAGTGTCTAGTTGCTGAGAAAAGGTGTAAGCAGAGAAAAGATTGTTATTCAATTACAGAGAAAGTATATTTTGCTATAAAGTATTCTGCAAGAAGTACCTCTGATAGAAAGCCATAAGTAAAAAGCTTTGTGCTTAGCTACCACTGTAGCAGAAGACACAACAGGAGGGCCCACTGAGAGAGAAAACAAGAAAAAGTGCTAGCACAGATGGGGAAATAGTCATAATTTCTTTGAGATAAGAGTGATGGATGTCAATCAAAATACATTTTGGGGACAGAATATTGAAGCCATTCCTTGTGATTGGCCTTGATGGCTCTGTTCAGGAGTGCAAAGAAGTGTGCTCTGAAAGCTTTAGGAATAGGCTGTTTGAGAAAATTACTGAAAGAATGAGAAAATTACTTGATTACAACAACCACAAGTGTGGACAGGGCTCTTCAAGGGTGAAAGACCATGGATTTGTGGATGCATCAAATAGTTTTAATGTGTCCCTAGATAGCATGTTGCCTTACTAAGCTCAAAGATGGATACAATGAAGAATAATGTTATATGCACAAGGAGAAATAAAATATTAAAGTACATAATACATTTCACAACTGACGGCATTGTATAGTATAAATAGTCAATAAATTATAAATTTTCAAAATTCCCTTAGGAATTTAAAACTAGTCAGATAGAATGACTAATTGCCTAAATTGATCAGCCTTATTATTGAAAGGAATCTATACAAACACTTTAAAAAATCAATGGAAAATAATTAGAAAAGCTGAGATTAATAAGAAGATAAGTCAAAATATGTTGTATACATGTATGAGATTCTCAAAGAATATTTGTTATTATTTAAGAATATTTTTAAAAGACAATACTAATTAAAATCTCAAAACTATGTCTAAAATTCATATATGAGTGAGTACATACCATGTTTGTCTTTTTGTGACTGGGTTACCTCACTCAGGATGGTTTCTTCTTGTTCCATCCATTTGCCTGAGAATTTCAAGATTCCATTGCTTTTATCTGCTGAGTGGTACTCCATTGTATAAATGTACCACATTTTCTCTATCCATTCTTCAGTTGAGGTGCATCTAGGTTGATTCCAGGTTCTGGCTATTACAAACAATGTTGCTATGAACATGGCTGAACATATGTCCTTGTTGTATGAACATGCATTATTTGGGTATATGCCCAAGAGAGGAATTGCTGGATCTTGAGGTAGACTGATTCCCATTTTCCTGAACAACCACCATACTGATTTCCAGAGTGGTCTTACAATTTGCGCTCCCACCAGCAATAGAGAAGTGTTCCTTTTTCTCCACATCCTCTCCAGCATAGACTGTCATTGGTGTTTTTGATTTTAGCCTTTCTGACAGGTGTGAGGTGGTATCTCAGAGTTGTTTTGAGTTGCATTTCCCTGATGTCCAATGATTTTGAGCACTTTCTCAAGTGTCTTTCAGCCATTTCAGATTCCTCTGTTGAGAATTCTCTATTTAGTTCTGTACCCCACTTTTTAATTTCATTGTTTGGTGTTCTGGTGGGTGGCCTCTTGAATTCATTGTGTATTTTGGAGATCAGCCCTCTGTCAGATGTGGGGTTGGTGAAGAACTTTTCCCATTCTGTGGGCTGTTGTTTTGTCTTACTAACAGTATCCTTTGCCTTACAGAAATTGTCTCAGTTTCAGGAGGTCCCATTTATTAATTGTCGATCTCAATGTCTGTGCTACTGGTGTAATGTTCAAAAATAAGGTGTTCATAGGTGTGTGGGTTAATATCAGGGTTTTCAATTAGAGCAAAGGATTACCAGTCTATAATCCTCTTCACCAAAGAAACTAGGAAACATGAAGCACTCTAAGGGATAAATGCATGGACCCCAGGAATGGGAAGGAACAGAAACTCCTGAGCTAATTGGGAGCATGAGGGTAGGGGAGAGGGAGCTGCCAGAATGAGAGGAGGAGAAGAGGAGAGGAGAGGAGGAAATGGAGGAGCAGAAATGTTGAGTTGGGGGAAGAATAGAGGAAAGCAGGATGAGAGATACCATATTAGAGGGAGCCATTATAGGTCCAAAGAGAGATCTGGCAATAGGGAGATTTCCAGAGACCTACAAGGATGACAGGATCTGACAATCCAGGCAATGGTGGAGAGGATAACCTAAATGCCCTTCCCCTAAAATGAGATTGATGACTACTTTTTATGCCATTCTAGAGCCCTCATCCAGTGGCTGATGGAAGCAGAGGCAGACATCCACAGATATACACTGAACTGAACTCTGGAACTTAGTTGCAGAGAGGGAGGAATGAAGATCGAAGGGGTCGGTACCAGGGTGGTGAAACCCACACAAACAGCTGGCCTGAACAAGGGGGAGCACATTGACCCCAGATACTGTCTGGGAGGCCAATACAGGACTGATCCAGATCCTTGGACATGGTTGTCAATGAGTAGGCCTCTGCACTCCAGGGGGCCCCTGATAGTGGATTATTATTTTTCCCTGGTGTAAAGAGGGATGCACTCTTGCTCTGGACACATGGGGAAGGGTCTAGGCCCAGCCCAGGATGATGTGGTGGACTTTGTGGAGCCCCCGTTGAGGGTCCTACCCTGCCTGGGGAGTGGAGGGTGGATGTGGTGGGGGAGTAAATCGGGGGTGAGGGAGGAGGGTAGGGATGAGGGGAGGGTGAAGGAGAAAGGATTGACGTGTGAAACAAGCTTGTTCCTAATTTGAACTAATAAAAAATTAAAAAAACTTAAAACTATGATCTAATGCTGTTATAATCAAACTCACTATTGAAGTATATAACGAAAGTGAACCTTAGACTGCTTCCAAAGGTCACAGGGGTCTACAGACTATTCGAGGGGCAGATAGTGTTCCAACTGCAAAACTTTCTTGAGTGATAGCTCCATAAAAATGCATGGATCTCACACAAATAAATTTTAATATGCACTTTTCAAATGACAAATTTAATTAGTGGGAAGTTATATAAATGTCAATAGATGGCAAAAAAGTGATGTGACTCAGAATCTTAAAATAGTTTGAAAAAAATGTTCCATTCTGAAATAAGACAAGTAGTTTCCAGAAAATAATAGATTGAAGCAACCGTTAGTCTTCAGTTGTTTCCCCCTGGAAAATATAGAAAGCTACAAAAGTTATAAATTGATTAAAATAATAAAGTTTGGACTATTATATAACTAAGAGTTTTGTCAAACTAATTTAAAGATGGAAATATGTTCTGACAAGAACCCCACCTCCCTTTGTTTCTCTTAGTCACTGGCACATGGAATTCTCTACCATTTGGGCATAAATGCTGGGTTGTATCATACATGAAGCCACAATAAAACATAAACTGCCAGAGACTGAGTTCTGAGGCATATTCGCATCTTGATTGGGTTCCATCATGGATTAATTTCTCATTAGTTTTCTACAACACTTTATTGAAGACAAAGTATAATTACCCTTGCTATAAAACAAATACTAAATACATTCCAAAGGAGAGATCTGTGGCCAAGATTAGCTTCATATTGAATAAATGAAATTTAAAGAGGAATATAAAATTTTTATATATAATTTAAAATCTGTAATCATCTAGAATTTTTACAGACTGTCATTAGCAGATGTGTTTAGCTATAATCATGTTTTCAAATACTGCGGGGGTAGAATGAAACTCTAGCATAAAATTACTAAAGGGATCAGACAAGCCATTCATTACACATTCAAGAGAATATGGCTGCCATATGTAATTGTAATCTCATTGAGGTTATGAAGCAGTTACCATAACTTCTCCCCTACCACATGGAACTATCTCAATAGCATTTGGATAACTTGTTCTACATTAGTAAACTAGTAAGTTGATTAGTAAACACTTTTCATATTCATTCTGGAAGATAATTCTTATTTTTTTCTTCTCAAAGCCATATTCTGCAGCATCACTATCTCTTGTTAAAAATTGCCAATACGATTCTTTTTTTACTTCTGAGAGCTGTTTATTCAATTCATCAGTATTTTGTTAATTGTATGATTTTCACCTATTTAATCTCTTCATTTCTTCATAGAGTCAAGATATTAATCTCCAATCTCATATGTAATTGACATTTGTCTCTTTTTAAAGAAGGATTTCTTTTGCTATGTAGATTTTTACTTTCTTTTAGTTCCAATTGTAAGTTTATGTATGGTCTTATTTATTACATTGTTAGAATAACTTTCAGAAAATCTTTTTCTATGCCCATATCTTTATATGATTTATTTTTCTATTTATTTCTAGTTTAATCTTGTGATAATTTGATAAGCTATTTAAATTATTTTGTCTTTGTTAAAACATTGTTGTGGCCTAGAATGTAGTCTATTTTACAGAAAGCTCTATGGGCATTGTGAATAAAATGTGCTCTATTGTTGTTAGAGAAAATATTCAGTAAATATGTGTTCAGTTCATTAGATCTGTGGTATATTTTAACTCTGAATTTTTGTTGACTTTTAGTTCAGATGCCATATCTAAAAATGAGAGTGGCAAGTTAAAGTTACCCACTGTTATTATAAAAGGACTTGAATCAGGAAGTATCTGACCTTGTACTCCATTTACCATTTGTTTCCATAGAGTGGGTGTCATGGCCTAGTGGGATAGATCCTTGGGTAAAAGTTCTTGCTTCCATGACTGAGAGCATGAGATCAATCCCTGGAACTCCCATGGTTGAAGGAGAGAACTGATTCTTACAAGTTGTCCTCTGACTTCTATTTTAAGCTTCCATTTGCTTGACACATTGATTTCCATCTTTTGACTTTGTAGCTGTGGTATTTTTGCCAATGATGAGTGTTTCTTGGAGATGAAAAATACTTAGAGTTTGTTTTTAAATCTAGCCAGTCATTTTGCATTCCTTTAAGGTGTATTAAGGCTGATTACTCTTTAGGTTATTAATTAGAAATATTTTCTAATTCCTGTAATTTTGTTGGTTGTTTTTCTGGTTGACTAGATCATTGTTTTTTATCCCTTGTTAGTATTAGGGGCTTGCTAATTTACTGAGTTTGGAATGTAAGATTCCTTCTCAATTGTCCTTCATCTATCCTCTGATGAAATTTATTCTTCCCGATGCTCTCATAGTTGTGGCAGTCTTTTTTCCTTATATGTATAGTATTACTTTAAATATCTTTTGGAATAAAGTTTTGGCAGTTTGGTGGTCCTAAACTGCCTTAGATTTTACTTTTCAGGAAATAGTCCATTTCTTTGCCAGTTTTAAAAGACAGTTTTACTAAATATAACAATCCCAGTTGGCATTTATTTACATTTATTATTTGGAATATATCATCTCATGCTTCCCCAAGTTTGAGAATTTCTGGTAAGAGGTCTGATTTTATTATGTTGCTTCTGCCAAAAGTGTGTTGGCATATTCTGCTTACAACATTTGAAAATTCCTATATTATATTTATAATATCTTGACAATGGTATATTCTAGAGAAATTCTTCTCTGTTCATGTCTAGCTGAGGTTCTAAATGCCTATTATATTTTGATGTCCATTCTGGTTTAATTTTTCTGCCTTAATTTTCCACATAGATTTTTCTAGACCTTAGCCTTTCTCTGCTCCTTTTATACTTGAGGATTTTGTGGTTCAATCTCTTGATTATGTCCCTGAGTTCTTGAAGTACTGTTCATGCTACCCTTTTTCACTGATGTCTAAATGTACTTCCATCCCTGCTGTTCTTTCTTCTACTTGAGACATTGCTGGATGATGCTCAATGCTGCACCATTTATTTGCTAAATTTATTTTATGTGCAGTTTTTATATTTGCTCATATCTGTTTTACAGTATCAATGACTTTAATAATTTATCTCACATTTTTGAATGTTATTTCCATAGCCATGATTTTTCATCTTCTTTGGTAATTTTATTATTTAGGTGTGGAGTTATTTCTTCACACATTTGAGTCATCTCACTCAATTATATTCACAGATAACATTAAAAGTAGAGGTGGAAATGTTTTCCTGGTACTTGCTCTTCCATTACCTTTGGTTTTGGTTGCTGAGGAGTCAAGAGCTTTGGGAGATTTTGTGCTACTGTGTTTCCTCATAGTTTTTATCTGTTTTGCTCTGCACATCTGTTGAGATGCAGGTGTCCTCCCTTTCACTCTTCCCTCCTCTTCCTGAGTTTATCTTGTTCTTTGTAGAACTTCTTGGTTAGTTATCTTCACTGGGGCCTATTATCCCCTCTCTGTTTACAGAACAATTTGGTTGAAACAAAAGTAACAGTGATTGACAGCCAAGTTAGTGTTAACCTACAGGAGAATACACCATGAACCTTAAAAAGATTCAGAGAGAGAATTGCTATGACATGGTCAGACAAAACTGTATCCCATAGACTTTTTAGATCTTAGAGTACAAATAATTAAAGAGAGGGGAAAGAGGAAAATTGGAAAACAGGGAGTAAGATAAGAACAACAGAGAAAGTCCCTGAGAAATAACAGAGAAAATATTATAGTATGATACAGAAATAGGAAAGGCTCACAACAAAGCCTAATCAGGCTAGATATACGCTAAAATAAAGAGACTGAGCAGTTAGAATTCAAAAGTGTGACACAAAAAACAATAGAAACAAAACAGAGAGAATATATCATGAATTAGGTGATGCTCTTCATTCCCCAATTAATCTTTTCAGTTTGGCAGGTAGGAGAGAGCTGCATGAGAGCATCCACTGTCTCAGTTAGGGTTTCTATGGCTGTGAAGAGACACCACAAAGAAAATATTTAATTTTGGTGACTAGCTAACAGTTCAGAGGTTCATTTCATTATCATCATGGCAGGATCATGTAGGCAGACATGTTGCTGGAGAAGTAGCTGAGAGTCCTACATCTTGCAGGCAACAAGAAGTGACCTGTGACGTTGGTAGGTATTTTGAGCATAGGAAACCTCAAAGCTACCCCTCACACTGACATACTTCCTTCAACAAGTCCATACCTATTCCACCAAAGCTGCACACCCTAATAGTAACACTCCCTATAAACTTATGGGGCCAATATATTCAAACTACAATAGACACCATTATCACAGACACCCTTATAAAAGATCACATTTAATTGGGGTGGCTCACTTATAGTTCAGGAGTTCAGTTAATTATCATCATGGTTGGACCTGGTGGCATGCAGGCATATATGATGGTGAAGTATCTGAGAGTCCTACCTCTTGGGCAGTCAACAGGAAGTGGTCTGAGACACAGGGTGGTATTTTGAACATATATGAGCCCTCAAAGCCCACCTCCACAGTGACACACTTTCTCCAACAAGACGCACCTATACCAACAAGGCCACACTTCTATTTGGGGAAGATTTTTTCTTCAAACCACCACATCTAACCTTCAAGAAAGAGGCAAACATGAAACTACAGGATCTTTGTATACTGGAATGGCCTGGTTTTAGCATGTTCTCTGTTGAAGGTAATGAGTTAAAGCTTTGTAATAATATTCTCATACAGAGAGACTTGGAACTGGTGGTTATTAGAGGATGCTTACACTTGGCTTTCAAAGGTTCTCACCTAACACAGTTCATCTTTTTTTAAAAAGCTGATGAGAAAAGAAAACACATTCACCTTCAACCCAGATAACTTATTGCTGATGCCAGAAAGCAGAATTTAGCAGTGCCTTCTGCATTTTAGTTGGCGATATGTTACACCATCTGCTGCACTTGCTTGCTGATAGTTGGAGATAGGTAACCCCTGGCACCAGAGGCAGCTAAAACAGCTGCAATTTTACTGGTTGTTCTTTTGCTGCATTTTTATGCAAGTTGTACATCCAGGATTTCATGTCCTAGGGTATCATACTGTCTCCCAAGGCCAAATCATTTAAACCAAGGTCAATAAATGTTTCCCTGAGAAAAATGATAATTCAGGACCTCATCTTGCAGGTTTTGTAATCATCAAAATTATTTTTAACTTTTACAGACTGCTGCCTGTTTTACAGCCACAGTAGAAAGTCTAAAGTACTCTCGCACCAAAGCTTTACAAACATATCTTTTCTTACCTTTGAGAGACATATGTAGCAGGCCTGAAGTTCTCCTCTGATGTTACAGTTGTTCTTTAAGCCATATATAGTCCACTGTTCATCTGGCTGCTGATAGATCCAGTCAGTTTTTTTGAGTCTCCCCTCCTTCTTCATTTCAGAAAACCTAAAAATATGGTCGTTAAGTCATGCTGAGTACCACTTGACCAAGCCAGTTTGGCCCCTCACAGTCTTCCATTGCTCTGTGTCAAGCTCAGTTGTTGTGGCCCTTTCAGTCATCTGGCCTGAGCTTTACAGTTTTTCTCTTGACATCTATTTTTCTGCCACAAATTCAA
This sequence comes from Cricetulus griseus, assembly GCF_003668045.3. Classification (NCBI taxonomy): domain Eukaryota; kingdom Metazoa; phylum Chordata; class Mammalia; order Rodentia; family Cricetidae; genus Cricetulus; species Cricetulus griseus. The sequence goes on from NC_048595.1 coordinate 401,005,871, forward strand.
AGAGACTGTTTTTTCAGACCATGTGCATCCAATTCTGTCACAGGCAAACAATTTCACCCATGTGAAATAATAAGCACAATGACCTGTGCATATAATTTTGTCTTCTGAAAGCACAGAACTTTTGTTTTGTAAAGCAGAACTACATTAGAAATTCTCTTTTGAAGGTAAGGCAATTTCAAAAACTTTTATTTACTGGCTTGTTTGATATATTTGATGTTTTCATTAAAATGAAGTTACAGCAATGCCTCTTCCCTTTTCTCACTCAAGCCCCACTCACCTAGCTAACCCCACTTAACCCCATGTACACCCCCCTAAATTGATAGCCTCAGTCCTTTTCCCTCCCTGTGTTGCTAAGTCAAAACAAGTGTCTCTTCTGGAGATATAAAACTGTTGTTTTTGTTTTCATCCACTTGCAGTAGAATGCTTCATTTTTCATCCAATAGGAGGCATATTAACACAAAATAAATTGATTTTACTAGTGTAGATGTGTGCGAGATACAGATGAAGTATATTTTGTTAGTAAAATTTATATATCAAAATATTTTTGTTCCCCTGAAAGACATTCTATCTATGAAATTATGTTGAATGAGTTACTTACAAGTACAGTTAAATGAGAAATCATTGTACCTATGAGTAATTAAGGTTCCATTTTTCTCTTATGAATTATCTAATTATGAAACATTAACAGTAAACTAATTTTTATTAAACTGAGAAATGAAGTGTTAGCCTCATTGTTTTACCTTCATAGTTCAAATGATAGTGGTATTTGCTGTCTTCAATCTTACATTTTAATATGCTAGTAAAATATTAAAGTATCTCATGAAGGTTGACTGTTCATATCATAATAATTTTAGGCAGTTTATCATATAATAATGGTATTGAACAAACTATAAGTAAACAACTTATATATTTTCAAAATTCATTTCTTGGCAATGATTTAAAAACATTTCAATATACTTCCAGTTAATACTAGATGTAAAACCTCTAAAATTTCATATTATAAATTTTAAAAAGTTTCTTAAGAATAAGCTGCTGACATGTTGAATCCTAGCTGAAGGACTTGAGCAGTTTCTTAATTAGCTTTTCTATTGCTATGAAGAGACATGAACATGACATTTCTTATAAAGGAAAATAATTGGAGCTGGTTTACAGTTTCAGAGGTGTAGTCTGTTATCACTATGGTGGGACATTGAGGCACCAAGGAAGACATGGTGCTAGAAAAAGAGCTGAGGGTTCTCCATCTTGATCCACAGGCAGCAGGAAGTGAACTGTGTTCCACACTGAACGTAGCTTGAGCATAAAAGACTTCAGAGCCCATCCCCACAGTGACATACTCCCTCCAACAAGGCCACACCTACTTCATGGGTTTAGTTGAACTTCTAGGTAGGAGTTTTCCTTCTAGCACCTTCAGTGGGGCTGAATTTGTGGATAGATAAGATAATTTGACTTTAACATGGAATATCTTATTTTTGCCATCTATGCCATCGAAATTTCTGCAGAGCATTGTAGGTGGACTTTTCTGTCCCTCCTTCCAGCTTATAAATCACAACATGGAAATGTAATTAATTATGAATGCTTAGCTGATAGCTTAGACTTGTTTCTAACTAGTTCTTATAACTTAAATTAACCCATATCTTTTAATCTATATTGTTGTATGTGGCTTGATTGCCTTTACTTTGTAAAGCCCATGCTACTTGCTTTGCATCCCTGTAGTCTCCTCCTAACCCCATTCTTTTTCTTCCCAGCATCCTCTGTGCCCAGAAATCCTACCTGGTTATTGATCATTTAGCTTTTTATTAAACCAGTCACAGTGACATATCTTCACAGAATGCAAAGGAATATTCCTTTGGTCTAAATAAAAAGGAAAGGTTTTATCTCTAATATAATAAAACTATAAACAATAAGACTATCAGTTAAGAGTTACATTTACAATGTCCAATCCATGTGTATTTGGTGATTTTGGAGAAAATATTTTATTATTTATCTTATCTTGGTGAGTTCAAAGTTCTGTACTCAAGTTATCTTCTATTATATCTAAGGAAAACTGCAACTATGATTAGCTAGTCTTCACCTCCATCAAAGACACTTCCTTAATAAACAGGAAGTGCAGAACAAGCAACTTCTGAAACTAAAGGAATAACAGAAACAGCCAGCTGCCTGGACAGTCACTTAAGTTTCCTCTGCAATGTCAGGGCATCTTGTTTTTGGCCTACAGGCTTAGAGTATCTACAGACTTTTATGTGAAGCAGAAATTTTTGAAGGACTGTTCTGCCCTTTCTTGTCAAAGTTTGGCAGTCAATTTTCTTTGTGTCCTGATGGTCCAGTTTGGACAGCATATTTTCAGCAGTTGAAGCAAGATCAGTTTCTTGTCCAAATATCTAGGTTTTGCCATAAAGAAAGCAGACTCCATGTGGGCACATCATCCTTTTTGGAAGTAAATTGGTGTTGCCAAGAGCAGAAGTGACTCACTGTCATGAAAAGCCCTATGCTATTAAAAGATTTTAAATGCCATATTCAGTGGGTCATTGAAACATTTGAAGATCACCTTTCTGTCTATACTGTATCTCTGTATGACCTTGAAAACATACCTAACATGACTATAAGTTTGATAGTTATAGATGACTAACTACTAGCCTGTGTTTATTATCCTAAATAGCTTTCAAATACTAGAACTTTACATAACCTTTTTGAATGAGCTACATAGATACAATACCTTAAACAAGAATAGAAACATATATGCAGTATAATAAAATAACTTAAATTTGTATCACTATAGAAAAATCCATACCAATGTAAAATATTTAAGACTAGTGGTTATTTAAAAGCAGACTTAATAATCCACTCTTTTATCTGATCATTTCTATACTATGGCTCCATTCTTCCTTCAGAAAGAAATCCTTGAATCTAACTCCTTGGTTTAGCTTTTTGTCCTATGACTAATAACAACTTGTAACCAACTCCTCCTAAATAATGGCAAACATCTGTAATTCATCAAATGACCAAAAGCCAGTCACCCCACCTCAAATGCTCTGTTTGCTTCTTGTACCTTTATAGGCATGTCCTTCTTTAAGTTAGCAAATTTTTTCTATGATCTTGTTGAAAATATTTTGGGGCCTTTGAGCTGGACTTATTCATCTTCTATTCCTATTATTCTTAAGTTTCTCTATTCATAGTGTCTCAGATTTCCTGGATGTTTCATTCCAGAAAAATTTAGCTTCTTTGACCAATGTATTCATTTCTTCTATCATATCTTCAATGTCTGAGATTCTTTTTTGCAGCTCTTGTATTCTGTTTATGAAGCTTGCCTCTATAGCTTCTGTTTGAATTCCTAAATTTTCATTTAAAAATTTGAAATGTTTCACAAATTTGTGTGTCATCCTTTCACAAGGACCACATGAATCTTTTCTGTATAATTTCAATTTTAGTATATGTGTTGATGAAGTGAGCACTCTTCACCTACATAAATATAAACATTTCAAAGATTACACAGAGTCCTAAAAATGACAGACTATTCCATACTTGTCTTATCTACGCAAATCCTAAAAGTTAAAAAAGCACAGAAAATTCAACTTGGTTTATTTTGTTCATTTTTTCATAATTTAGTATCCTTTAATTAGTAATAATTTAATTGGCAAAAACATGTTATTTCCTTATATTTTTCTTTGTATACAAATCTGTCAAAGTATAGCAATAATTTCATACCCAATCTCATGCAGCATAGAAAATTTTCAATGGTTACTTGTACAAAGATATTGATTATTTTCTTCATTTTATACATAGTGTCTGGCAGCTTCTTTGATGTCACATAAATTTATTTTGCTTCACACTGTTGGAGAATAAATGATTCCCACTGTGAATTAGAAGATGCAAGACTTCCAAAACTACTACAGTTTTGTTTCTTCAGTTAAAAGTCTATCCATTGCAGGGACTTTTATTAATCATTCCTAGATTTCTTTCCACTCATTCATTTGTCACAATGGGGACTTATTATTCGGGTAACAAGCAGAGTATAGAATGCAACAGGTAAAGAAATAAGACAACATGTGGTCTCTGTTCAGAGGTGTATGGCCAGCAAATTTGGAAGGGTAGACATTTAAACGGTATTTTATTCAAGGCAGTATGCTCTGGGGACAGGAGGTGTTTTCATATGAGCATAAAAGTGCCATGTGGAAGTCATAAATTTAGTACTAGAGAAATATGCATTTGGGGGAATAACATAATTCTGTCTTGGGAGATTAGAGAAAATACCTCAAAAGAAGGCAATATTCACTAGGGTTTGAAGGGTTGAATTTTTTCCAGTTAGCTTCCCAACACTAGAATTACAGGTGTTCATCCCTATGCCTTTTTAAAAATTATTTTCATATTTGAGATTATAATGTAATTGCATTATTTTCTCTTCCCTTTCTTCCCTCCAAAACCTCAGATGAGATGGCCAAAATAATAGATGGTACCTGCTCCAGTGGACGCAGGCTCTGTCCTGTTTCAAGACATCTTTCCTGACTTTTGGATAACTACTTGTGCTGTTTGTTTTGTATGTGTGAAACTATTAGGATCTCTTCAGTTGTATTTACTCCACCCACACCACATGAACCTGTGCACTGTAAGACAGACACTTGCTTAAAAGTGTCCTTACACCACTGATAACCATTATTTAATAACAGTTAATGATGAATAGATGCTGGACTATAAAATGAAATACAATATTCATTCTATTTTTATTAGATGTCTATATATTAGGATACAATTATTAGAACTATAGTGAAGAATATATATACATATATAACATGTATTTATTTTGTTGGTACACATCACTAAAGTAACAGAAAATTTGAACCTAGTGAGGTAAAATTCAGCAGTCAGAAAGAAGTATTCATTTGTTTTTTGTGTCTTGGGTTTTGTTTTCCTAAAAATCAAATTTATGGCATAATCTAATACAAGTGTTCCACTTCACTCTGCCTTCTTCTTTCAAGACTTAAGCTTCTGAAAGTTTAACATGTGAAGACTGTGAAGACATTTAAGTATATTAGTGTGCACTGGTAAAAAAAAAAAGATATGCGTTCTCATTTTTAATTTGCTTGCTTCCTAAATAGAGAAAGAAGGCATCAAGTTGGATAGGTGGATAAATGGAAAGGATCTGGGATGATATGAGAGCAGGGAAACATATAAGAATATGTTATATGGAAAAATCAATTTTCAATTTAAAAAACTTAAAAGCATGCATATGAGAAACAGAAAATATGAAAATTAAAATTTGAGACTCCTGAAATATTGAACAACTTTATGCTAAATTGTGTTGCAATGATAATTGACTGAAAAGTGGCTACTTAGTATATTTAAACCTGCTAGTAATTCTGCTAAGGTAAAGTTTTCATTTCAGAGACATCTACAACTTGAACTCAGATAGGTAGCATTACAGCAAAGCTCAAAGGAAGCTCAGATCAAGCTTCTTGACCTGTCTCAGCAGGGAGCATAGCCAATGCTCTGAATACTAACTTCTGTTATTACTGTGATGAAATACCTGAGAATAGCAATTTAAAGAAGGAAAAGGTCATTTCAAACTACAGTTCCAGGATTATCGTGTGGAGGCATTGTGGACTCAGGAGGTTGAGGCAGTTGGTCCCATTGCACTTGATTTCAGGAAGCAGAAAGGTGAATGGTTCTCAGGACCCTTTATATGTTTTTATTCAGTACAGGACTTCATTCAATGAGATGGTGCTGATGCATTTAATGTGGGTATTTGATATTTCCACATTAAATAACCTAATGTAGAAAATCCCTCACAGATATACTCAGTGGTTTGCTTTCATGATAATTTAAAATCTTGTCAACCTGACCTCAAGATGTACCATCATAATTACATATTATTATTTCATAGTAAAGAGCTCATATTTCTTCACATATAAGTGGCATTCTCATTCTATTTTATGAAAACATCTGTGGGATGTCTGAAAATTCAAAGAATATATCTGAGGGGCCAGAAAAAATATTTAGTAGTTAAGAGCACCTGTTGCTTTTGCAGAGGACCCATGTTTGTTTCCCAGTACCTACATAATGACTCACAGTCATCTGTAACTCCAGTTCCAGGGTATCTTATGTCTTCTTCTCAACTTCACAGCGGAGCATAAACATGCTTCTTATATATACATGCAAGCAAAACACTCATTCACATAAAATATAAATAAATAATTTTGAAAAATCAAAAACAAAGACAAGTCTTCCATGAACATGAAATGAAGCCCCCAGAGGTTCCTAAGCTAGAAATGATCTAAATACCTCCTCCTAGGGATGATCTTTCATGGAAGAGAAAGCATCATACAAGTTTCTAAAGGTGGGTAACAACCAATTGACATACCCAGCTACAAGACCTGTGAACCACAAAAATGACCAGTGTGGCATGAGAACCTTAAAGAGTGCATAGTGACTCATCTGTGAGCTCTACATCCTACTATCAACAGCTCCTCATTGCAGTAATTGTGGGTATGTGCCAGTGTGGTTAGCTTTTTATGTGAATTCTGGAAGTAAGAGCTCACATCCCCATGCTTGCCTGTCAAACACTTAACTGACTGATCCATCTACTCAACCTAAAGATAATTTAATATTAAAGAGTATTTCACTCCTTTCTCCTTATCAAATACCTCACCCCAGGGCTCTGGTAACTCTGCAAAAGAAGAGGCAGAAAGAGTGTAAATGCCATAGAAGATGAAGGACAACAAGGAATCAAGGCCTTCTAGACACAACAGGGCTGGCACACATATGAACTTACAGGGACTATGGCAGCATGCACAGGGTCTCCAAGGGTCTGCAACAATGAGGGTCCTAGAGTTGAAAGGAGAAGTAGATACATGACCCCAGTCCTAACCCAGAATCTATCTATCTCCAATTAAAAGCCACTTGCAAATGAAAAATTAGTTTTCTACAAGGGAAAACAAGCCACTCTTAAGGGTTAGTCCCATGTCCAGCAGCAGATGTCCAACTCAAAATGACTAAGCAACATTTTTGGAGGTTCTCTGTTTCAAAATGTTAAGTAAGTCCATTTTGTCTTAGACTTTGCAGGTCCTCTGCCTCTGTATTATGGCTTCTGGTCTGGGGTTTTTGCGTGTGTAGATGTGTGTGTATTTCTACATCTATATGTGTTTCTTATGCTTTTTCTTTGGTTCTATTTCTTGTTTTGTCATGTTCCAATTTGTTTGTATTTGTGTCTTTTATTTTATTGCTTAGATTCCTGTTTGTTTCTAATAAGAGACACAAAGGGCATGGAACTGGAGGGCAGGGGAGATAGAGAGGAACTGGGCAGGAAAACCCATAATCAGAGCATACTGAATGAAAAAAAGATTTTCAAAAAAGAAAAAAAAAAGAATATTCTAAATATTTGAGTGGGCCAGGAGACTATATTTCTGAAGTTCAATAAAAGTACATTCAAACAAATTTTACATACATATTCTTCTACCCAAATTGCTTTTGAAATATGTTATTGGTTCATAATCCTGCAAGGAATCTAAGATTCTTATTCCTCTAGACAGTTCTCACACAACACTATCCAGACTGTAATCAGATATTGAAAGGAAAGCACACATGTCTTCTCTGGCTCATCTCTTTGTCTAAGTTCTTTGGTTGGTTGGGGAGAAGGTTGTTTTTTCTTGGCTTTCTTTAGATTCTTTAAGAGATTTGTTTATTTCTTGAATTTTTTGGTTTGTCTTTTCCTCCATTTCAAGTAAATTTTTGCTTGTGTTTTCTTCTATTTCTTTAAGGGATTTTCTTGTTTCCTGTTTAAAGGTCTCTATCATCTTCCTAAGAAAATTTTTCAGGTCCATCTCTTTTTCATCCTCTGTGTTGTGCTTTTCAGATTCTAACTGATCTGGAACTCACTTTGGATTGGAATGTCCTCAAACATAGCTCCCAATAAGCGTCACTCCTTAAGCATTTAATTCCCAGTGTATATTTTCCCATAACAACTTCATTACAATTTTGTTACAATTATTTATTTATTCTTCAAAAGCAGTGTGGTATGCATTTGCCATAATACATGTGAAGGTTACAACTTTTGAGGAATGAGTTATAACCTTTCACCATGTAGATGATCTGACTTGACTTTACCCACTAAGTATCTTTCAAGCCCCAACTGACAACTTTTACTTCAAGTTTATTCATTTCAAGACAATTCAGATATCTAGTTGATAATCTCTAGATTTAAACATGTTTAACAGTTCTAATTTTCTCTTTTGTGTGAGACACCAGAACCAGATGATCTCACTATGTGTTCAATCCTGTACACAAACAGTAGTGATAATTGGAGGTTAAAAAAAAAAAAACACCCAAAATCCAAAACAAAAAACCACCATATTTTGTAGATAGTTAATATTGGCGATTCACTTGATTTGAATAGTAAGTACCATGAGCATGGAATCCCACCTTCTGCTGATCTGTCAGATTATTTCCAGAGATAGGTAATTGAGTAGGGAAATCAGCATTTACAGTGAGTGGGCACCATGCTGGGTGCTAGAATCATGAATTCATTCAAAGGGTGAAAATGAGGGACTAGCTTCCTTCCCCCTCCTCTGACCTGACCCCTGCTGAGGTGAGTGTACCCTCTGCTCCTGCCCTACTCCTGCCCAATGTCCCCATCACCCCTGGATCTCTCTGGGCCTGCGCCTACATAGAGTGGACCCGTCCAGACAGGGAGGATCTCCCTGAGCCTGGAAACACCTCACTCTTCTTTTCCCGTCTTCTGGCCCGACCTCTATTGAGTGATGAGACTACCAGGAGAGGCAAGACCATCCAGAGCTGCAGACATTGAAGTCTTGGCCTGCACACACAACCAGATGACAAGAGGAGATAGAGAGACCCCACCGGCACCCACTGGAAGAAGAGATGGGAAGAAGACAGAATAAGAATGCACTCAATAACAAAAAGACCAATATGATACCACCTGAATCTAGGGACTCAACACCAGCAACATCTGAAAAGCACAACACAGAGGATGAAGAAGAGATAGACATGAAAAATTATCTTAGGAAGATGATAGAGAGCTTTAAAGAGGAAACAAGAAAATCCCTTAAAGAAATAGAAGAAAACACAAGCAAAAATTTACTTGAAATGGAGGAAAAGACAAACCAAAAAATTCAAGAAATAAACAAATCTCTTAAATAATCTAAAGAAAGTCAAGAAAAAACAACCAAACAAGTGAAGGAATCACTCGAAACAGTTCAAGGCATGAAAGCTGAAATAGAAACAATAAAGAAAACACAGAATGAGGTGATGCTGGAAATAGAAAGGCCAGATAAATGATCAGGAACTAAAGATGTGAGTATAACCAATAGAACACAACAGATGGAAGAGAGAATCTCAGTTGTTGAAGACTTGCTAGAGGATGTACAGTCATCGACCAAAGAAAATCTCAAGTCCAACAAATCCCTAACACAAAATATCCAGAAAATATGGGACTTTGTGAAAAGGCTGAACCTAAGAATAATAGGGATAGAAGAAGGTGAAGAAACACAGCTCAAAGGTACAAAAAACATATTCAACAAAATCAAAGAAGAAAACTTCCCCAACCTACAGAAGGATATGCCTATGAAAGTACAAGAAGCTTACAGAACACCAAACAGACTGGACCACAAAAAGAAGTCCCCTTGGCACATAATAAAACACCAAACCTACAGAATAAAGAGAAAATATTAATATCGGCAAAGGAAAAAGGCCAAACAAATAAAGGCAGACCTATCAGAATCACACCCGACTTCTCAATGGAAACTTTGAAAGCCAGAAGGTCCTGGATAGATATCCTACAAGCACGAAGGGAGCATGGATGCCAACCCAGCAAAGCTTTCAATCACTATAGATGAAGAAAACAAGATATTTCATGACAAAACCAGACTTAAACAATACATATCCACAAATCCAGCACTACAGAAAATTCTGGAAGGAAAACTCCAACCCAAAGAAGATAACTACAATCACAAAAACATAGGCAATGGATAATCCAACTTTACCAAATAGGAAAAGAAACAGGAGGGTGAAATCCACACACAATAACACCACCAACACTAAATCCAAAACAAACAAGAACCAACAATCAATGGACATTAATATCCCTAAATGTCAATGGTTTTAACCTGCCTATAAAAAGATACAGGGTAAAGAATGGATATGAAGACAGAATCCATCCTTCTGCTGTATACAAGAAACACACCTCAATTTCAAAGACAGGTGTTAACTCAGAGTAAAGGATTGGGAAAAGTTTTTCCAATCAAATGGACCCAAGAAACAAGCTGGTACAGCAATCCTAATATCTAACAAATTAGACTTCAAACTAAAATCAATCAAAAGGAATGAAGAAGGGTATTTCATACTCATCACAGGAAAAGTCCATCAAGATGAAGTCTCAATCCTGAACATCTATGCCCCAAATATGAAGGCAGCCACATTCCTAAAAGAAACATTACTAAAGCTCAAACCACTCATAAAACCACACACACTTATAGTAGGAGACTTCAACACCTGCTTTCACCACCTGACAGGACCACAAGAAAGAAACTTAACAAAGAAACAAAGAATCTAACAGAAGTTATGACCCAACTGGTTTTAACAGATATCTGTAGAACTTCCCATCTAAACACAAAAGAATATACTTTCTTCTCAGCACCACATGGAACCTTCTCTAAAATTGACCATATACTTGGCAACATAGCAAAACTCCACAGCTACAAAAGAATTGAAATAACCCACTGTATCTTACCAGATCACCATGCTTTAAAGTTAGAATTCAACAAAAATACAAATTTCAGAAAACCTATAAACTTGTTGAAATTGAATGACACCAAATTGCAACATCCCTGGGTTGAGGAAGAAATAAAGAAAGAAATGAAAGATTTCCTAGAATTTAATGAGAATGTAGACACAACATACCCAAACTTATGGGACACTCTGAAAGCAGTGCTAAGAGGAAAGTTCATAGCACTAAGTGCCCACATGAAGAAACTGGATAATAGTCACACTATAAAATGGACAGAAAAACTGAAACCTTTAGAGCAAACTTACCACGGAGGAGTGCACACTAGGAAATAATGGAACTGAGGGTTGAAATCAATAGAGTAGAAACTAGGAAAACATTACAAAGAATCAATGAAACAAAGAGTTGGTTCTTTGAGAAGATCAACAAGATAGACAAACCTCTATCCAAACTAACAAAAGGCAGAGAGATAGCATGCTAATTAACAAAATCAGAAACAAAAGGGGGGATATATAAAAATGGACACTCAGGAAATCCAGAGAATCACCAGGTCATACTTTGAAAACCTGTACTACACAAAATTCGAAAATCTAAAGGAAATAGACAATTTTCTGGATAGATATCACTTACCAAAATTAAGCCAAGAACAGATAAGCAGGTTAAATCGACCTATAACTCCTAATGAAATAGAAGCAGTCATCAAAAGCCTTCCTACCAAAAAAAGCTCAGGGCCAGATGGCTTCACTGCAGAATTCTACCAGAAATTCAAACAAGAGCTAATACCAGTACTCCTCAAATTGTTCCATATAATAGAAGCAGAAGGGACATTGACAAACTCTTTATGAGGCTACAATCACCTTGATACCCAAGCCACACAAAGTTACAAGTAAAAAAGAGAACAACAGACCAATATCCCTCATGAACATTGATGTAAAAATACTCAACAAAACATTGGTGAATTGAATCCAAGAACACATCGGAAAAATCATCCACTATGATCAAGTAGGCCTCATTCCAATGATGCAAGGATGGTTCAACATATGAAAATCCATCAATGTAATCCACCATATAAACAAACTGAAAAAGAAAAACCACATCATCATCTCACTAGATGCTGAAAAGCCTTTGACAAAATCCAACACCCATTCATCCTAAAGATCTTGGAGAGAAGACGAATAACAGGAACATATCTAAACATGATAAAAGCAATATACACCAAACCAACAGCCAACATCAAACTAAATGGAGACAAACTCAAAGCAATCCTCTAATTTCAGGAACAGGACCAGTCTGTCCATTCTCTCCATATCTCTTCAATATTATATTTGAAGTTCTAGCTAGAGCAGTAAGACAAGAAAGGGAGACCAAGAGGATACAAATTGGAAAGGAAGAAGTCAAGCATTCACTATTTGCAGATGATATGATAAACTACATCAGTGACTAGAAAAACTCTACCAGGGAACTCCTACAGCTGATAAACACCTTCAGCAAAGTAGCAGGATACAAAATTAACTCAAAAAATCAGTAGCCCTACTATTTACAGATGATAAATGCAATGAGACAGAAATCAGAGAAACATCACCCTTAACAATATCCACAAGCAGCATAAAATATATTGGGGTAATGCTAACCAAAAAAGTGAAAGACCTGTACAGTAAGAACTTGGAGTCTTTAAAGAAAGAAATTAATGAAGATACCAGAAAATGGAAAGACCTCCCTTGCTCTTGGATAGGTAGAATCAACTTAGTAAAAATGGCAATCTTCCCAAAAGCAATCTACACATTCAATGCAATCCTCATCAAAATCCCATCACAGTTCTTCACAGACCTTGAAAGAACAATACTCAACTTATATGGAAAAACAAAAAACCATGGATAGCCCAAACAACTCTGTACAATAAAGGAACTTCTGGAGGCATCAGCATCCCTGACTTCAAGCTCTATTATAGAGCCATGGTTCTGAAAACAGCTTGGTATTGGCACAAAAATAGATAGATAGACCAATGGAATCAAACTGAAAACCCTGATATTAACCCACACATGTATGAACATCAGATTTTTGACAAAGAAGCTAAATCTATACAATGGAAAAAAGAAAGGATCTTCAACAAATGGTGCTGGTACAACTGGATTCAGACATGCAGACGATTGCAGATAGATCCATATCTGTCAACATGCACAAAATTTAAGTCCAAATGGATCAAAGATCTCAACATAAATCCAGCCACACTGAATCTTCTAGAAGAGAAAGAGGAAGATACCCTTGAATGAATTGGTACAGGAGACCACTTCCTGAACATTACACCAGTAGCACAGACATTGAGATCGACAATTAATAAATGGGACCTCCTGAAACTGAGAAGCTTCTGTAAGGCAAAGGACACAGTCAGTAAAACAAAACATCAGCCCACAGAATGGGAAAATATCTTCACCAACCCCACATCTGACAGAGGGCTTATTTCCAAAATATATAATGAACTCAAGGAACTAGCCTCCAAAACACTAATCAATGAAATTAAAAAGTGGGGTACAGAACTAAATAGAGAATTCTCAACAGAGGAATCTGAAATGACTGAAAGACACTTAAGAAAGTGTTCAAAATCCTTGGCCATCAGAGAAATGCAACTTAAAACAACTCTGAGATACCATCTTACATGGTCAAGAATGGCTAAAATCAAAAACACCAATGACAATCTATGCTGGAGAGGATGTGGAGAAAAAGGAACACTACTCCATTGCTGATGGGAGTGCAAACTTGTAAGACCACTCTGGAAATCAGTACGGCAGGAAAATGAGAATCAGTCTACCTCAAGATCCAGCAATTCCTCTCCTGGGCATATACCCAAATAATGCATGTTCATACAACAAGGACATATGTTCAACCGTGTTCATAGCAGTGTTATTTATAATAGCCACAAACTGGAAGCCACCTAGATGCCCTCAACTGAAGAATGGATAGAGAAAATGTGGTACATTTACACAATGGAGTACTACTCAGCAGAAAAAAGCAATGGAATCCTGAAATTTGCAGGAAAATGGATGGAACTAGAAGAAACCATCCTGAGTGAGGTAACCCAGTCACAAAAAGACAAACAAGGTATGTACTCACTCATGTATGAATTTTAGACATGGAGCAAAGGATTCCCAGCCCATAATCCTCTTCACTAAAGAAACTAGGAAACAAGAAGGAATCTAAGAAAAAAATGCATGGACCCCAGAGAATGGGAAGGGGCAGGATCTCCTGAGCTAATTGGGAACATAAGGGTAGGGGAGAGGGAGCTGGAGGAATGAGAGGAAGAGAAGAGGAGGCCAGAGGAGGCAATAGAGGAGCAGAAATGTTGAGTTGGGGGAAGAATAAAGGAGAGCAGGATGAGAGATATCATAACAGAGGGAGCCATTGTAGGTCCGAGGAGAGATCTGGCACTAGGGAGATTTCCAGAGATCTACACGGTTGACCCGAATTGACAATCTAGGCAATGGTGGAGAGGATATCCTAAATGTCCTTCTCCTATAATGAGACTGATTACTACTTTATATGCCATCCTAGAGCCCTCATCCAGTGGCAGAGGATGCAGAGGCAGACATCCACAGATATACACTGAACTGAACTGAGCTGAACTCTGGAACCCAGTTGCAGAGAGGGAGGAATGAAGATCAAAGGGATTTGGACCAGTCTAGTGAAACCCACACAAACGCTGGCCTGAACAAGGGAGAGCACATGGACCCCAGACTGTTGTCTGGGAGGCCAGCTCGGGACGGATCCAGACCCCTGAACATGGATGTCAATGAGGAGGCCTGTACACTCTATGGGGCCCCTGGTAGTGGATCAGTATTTTTCCCGGGTGTAAGAAGGGACTCTGAGAGCCCATCCCACATGAAGGGATGCTCTTTCGTCCTGAACACATGTGGGGGGGTGTCTTAGGCCTGGCCCAGGATGATGTGGTGGACTTTGGGGAGCCCCCTACCCTCTCTGGGGAGTAGAGGGGGGCTGGAGTGGGCGGTAGGTGGGGGGTTGGCTGGAGGGTTGGGGGGAGGGGAGGGAGAGGAAGAGGGATTGACATGTGAAGCAAGCTTGTTTCTAATGTGAACTAATAAAAAAAATGAGGGACTAATGAGATTACTCAGTGGATAAGAGTGCTTGCTCTGCAAATATGAAGACCTGAGTTCAATTCACAGTAACCACATAAAATCCAAAACATTTGTGTGTACCCTTGTAACCCCTGGATTGTAGGGGACAGTGATGGGAGGCTTTGCTCCAGTCATCTAACTCCATGTTCAGTGAGAAACTCTGTCTCACCTGAATAAAGCAGAAAGTGACAAAACAGGATACCTGATGTCATGCTGTGACTTTCATGTACATAAGGCACACACTGTGTACACATACATGTGCTTATAACACAAATACAGATACCCACACAAACACAAAATGGTAAAGCCAGCTGGATAGCTTCATTCCTCTGCCTCAGCTTCCTGATGCTCTCAGCTGTGATGGAGCAACCTCCTGCCTCCACAGACAGTGCCTGGTCCTGCCTCTGTATTCCTAGCCATGATGTACTATGTCCCTTGAGGTTTTAGAAAAACAAACAAAAAATTTTCTTGAATAAGTTGGTTTTTGTCAGGTACTTGGTCACCACAAAGAATAAAATAATGTAGTAGGAATAGACAGACTGTTATTACTTATTTTCTTCACATTAGCAATTTTAATTAGTTAATTGTACTGGAAAATATATAAGATGTATGTGGTTCACCTATAAATGTTTGAATTTATGAATATTGTTTGTAAAACTCCCATTCTTTTCAAGACAATTATTTCTACAAATCGTAACTTCTTACGTTGTTTTTAAACTTGTTATTTCTGGGGTGTATATATTTGCGAGAAAAACACTAGGTCACTGTATGAAGCAAAAATTTCTATGGCAAGATGATCTATGAAGACATTCATTCCATTTTCTATGAACCTCTAGATTTTGCTTTTACTGTCATCAAAATAAACTAATGTCTTTTCAAACAAGAACCACCATCATAGCTTTGGCTAGAATACCAAAAAGCCAAACTAAACCCCAAGAAACCCCTGAAAAGTATAGTAATATGACATAAGTTACTACTTTTCATTACTCCTATTCATAAAGAACAAGCTATGGACAAAAGAATATCAATTTTGTACAAAAGTGAGTAATTGGTATCTTTTTTAATGTCAAGTGTGTGTTTATTTTAGGTACTTTATGCATGTTGAAGAAAATTATACTGTCTTGAATAATTTTGCTTAATAAAACAGTATGAACTTTTATTAATTAAATTTATTAATTTATTTTACATCCTAACTGCAGTTTCCCCACCCTCCTCTCCTCCCATCTCTTCCTCCCTCACCTCCCAATCCATTCTTCTTCTGTTTTTGTTCAGAAAGGGGCAATTCTCCCTTGGTTGTCAACATGAATGGCATAGCAAGTTGAGGTAGGACTATCCTTGTATTA
Organism: Cricetulus griseus; assembly: GCF_003668045.3. Lineage (NCBI taxonomy): Eukaryota > Metazoa > Chordata > Mammalia > Rodentia > Cricetidae > Cricetulus > Cricetulus griseus. The sequence goes on from NC_048595.1 coordinate 401,022,070, forward strand.
AAGCTGGGCAAGGCGACCCAGTATGAGGAATAGGTTCCTGGAAGCTAGCCAAAGCATTAGGGGCAGGCTCTGCTTCCACCACGAGGAATCCTACAATCCCACAAGTAGATCAAGCCACTGTCTGTAACACATATGTCAGTCCCAGGCAGGCTCTCTAGATGTTGGTCCAGAGTCTGTTTGCTCGTATAAACCCAGGTAGTTGTTTCCATAGGTTCCATTGTGATGGCTTTGACCCCCTGCCCAGCTCATATAATCCTTCCTCCCTTTCTTCAACAATTAATAAATGGGAACTTGTGAAACTGAATACTGTCAATAGTACAAAATGGCAGCCTACAGAATGGGAAAAGATCTTCACCAACCCCACATCTGATAGAGGACTTATCTCCAAAATATATAAAGAACTTAAGAAACAAGACATCAAAAAAAACAAATAATCCAATTTTTAAAATGGGGTACAGATCTAAACAGAGAATTTCCAATGGAAAAATCTCAAATGTCTGAGAGACAGTGAAAGAATTGTTCAACATCCTTTGCCATCAGGGAAACGCAAATCAAAGTGATTCTGAGACATCATCTTACACCTGTCAGAATGGCTAAGATCAAAAACACTGATGACAGCTCACACTGGAGAAGATGTGAAGCAAGGGGAGCACTCCTCCACTGCTTGTGGGAGCTCAAACTTATACAGCCACTATGGAAATTAATATGGATGTTTTTCAGAAAATTACTAATCAATTTGCCTCAAGACCCAGCTATACCACTCTTGGGTATATACCAAAGAATTCTCAATAATACCACAAGGACACTTGCTCAAGTATGTTCATAGCAGCTTTATTCATAATAGCTAGAACCTGGAAACAAACTAGATGCTGCTCTACTTAAAAATGGATAAAGAAAATGTGGTACATTTACACAATGGAGTATTGCTGAGCTGTTAAAAACAATGACATTAGGAAATTTGAAGGCAAACTGATGGAACTAGAAAAAAATCATCCTGAGTGAGATAGTCCAGACCCAGAAAGACAAACATGGTATGGACTCAGTTATAAGTAGATATTAGCTGTAAAGGATAACCATGCTACAATCCACAAACTCAAAGAGGCTAGGTAACAAGGACAGCTCAAGGAGGGGATCAGGCATGCATGGATTTCCCTGGGAAGGGAAAATAGAAGAGATCTCCTGGGTAAGTTGGAGGCTGGCAGGCATAGGAACTTGAGGGATTGGGTTTCAGGGGTGTAGATGCAGGGAGAGAGTAATGAAAGAGGATTCTTGATTAGGGGAAACCTAGTGCAAGGAAAACTCCCATGAATATACAAAGATGACCCCAGCTAAGTCTCCTAGCAATAATGGTTGAGTACCCTAATCTGGCCATTTTTTGTAATCAGTTGGTAATTACTCCAATTGTCATCAGAGAACCTTAATCCAATAACTGATGAAAACAGATCCAATGATCTACAGCTGAGCTCTGGGAATCCTGTTGAAGGGTAATGGGTATCTTAATTGTAGAATCAGTGTCTAAGACTGCCTGATTTACAAGCAGTCTATAGAACCTGCTGCTTATTACCACCTAATGCCCTCAGCCCCTTGCTGCTTATTACCACCCAGTGCCCTCAGCCCCTTGTTCCCACCAGTTACTCCGAACACACACACACACACACACACACACACACACACACACACACACACAGACACACACACACACACACACACACAAATTACTGAGGTCACTCAAGTGTGCAACATTGGTATCCTGGATACTTTGAACTAAAGGAGGTTTGGAGGCATCAAGAATAGTACCACACACAAAGTCTGTCTCTGCCCTTTTTCTAACTTACTTTTATCCTGCTTGCCTTGCAGGAGATGGCCACAGGCAGGCTGTAGAAACTGGAACCACTCTCTTCAGTGAGTATTCACTCTGCTCCTATAAGGCTAGATAGCCCAAGGTCATGGGCTGGGACATAGAGTGTGGCTCTCTCCTCTAAATCTAAGAATGTTGTTAAAAAGAAGAATTCAGAGTTTTGGTCTCATATCAGAAGAGTCACCTAGTGTGGGGCATAAGAAAATCAAAAATTCAGGGACTGTTGTTGTCAAAATTCTGTTATCTCCCCAAAATTCTGTTTCTCCCCATACTTACTTTCATCTCTTTAGTATCTTTATTTGAATAAATATCCATCAAAAAAATTAAACTTTCTGTTTTGATATTAATAATGTTTAAGTTTTCCACAAAGAACAATAAATTTTCCTAACAATCTCTGAAGTCTTCAGAAGGAAGATGGGGCCTCAAAATGTTTCCACCTGTTTCATAATGATGCCATCAAGCAGATAAACACCAGTCAAGGATCAGCTTTGGACTACCAACTACTCAAGACAATTCCAAATTAGGTAACTGAGATGGTTCACCTTCTTATAACACTGGCTAGAACTTCTGATAAGAACTCCAGATAAGCCTTACTTACTACTCAGCAACAAGGTACAAATGTTATAGCTAGTCTTCTTGAGACTTAATCATTGTTTTAATTTTCTTACAGGATCCTATAGAGAAACTGTCACTCCCAAGACAGCTGGAAGTAATTCTAAGAAAACAATCACCCCTCTCCCAACAGTTGAGTTGAATGGATTTTGTTTTTTTTCTCTCAAGGTTATGGATAATTGTCACCTGTTAAGTTATAAATTGTAATGGATTGGGGTGGGATATGAAGTTCTTAGACTCAGGAATCTCTTTTGGAAAAGAAAAAGGGAATGGATGGGATGGGATAATAGGTAGATTAGTGTATCTACTTGTGAACTATTTTAGCAACTATTAGTTATAATTTACATTTATATAGATCTTTATATTTTGATACATATGTAAAATTATTTTGTATTCCTTTCTAAGGTAATTTGTTTATTGATACAGATTCAAAATTACATTTGTTATATTATGTACATTCCTATTTCTGCTTACAATATTTTGTATACAAATGTAAGATTATTTTGTCATACTGTATATATGGATATTTCTACCTCTGCTTAAGATATTTTATATATTGATACAAATTAAGGATATTTTTGTCATATGCTGTACGTTCATTTAAAGATTGCTTATTTTTCTATGAGAAGCTTTAGTCAGTAAGCTATATATGAATTTCAGGTAATGGTCACCCATGCTTGTCATACCTAGCTATGTAGTTAGGCTCTCTAGATGCACAGGTATGTACTCATCATAGATACTTGATCTTCAAACACTTCAAAGACCTACAGAATATGACATTTAAATGTTTTAATAATTTATAATCCTTTTGATATCAGACACAACTGCTCCTAGCAGCACTGAGCTATTCCCGAGAAAACAATGGGCACTGGAGATATTTCATTTGGAGCTTGTTTTCTTCTTAGCAAAACTGGCCTGTTAGGCAAAGAACTGCACTTGCTTCAACTGCTGACAGCAAGTACATTGTCCAAACTGACAAGCAGGTTACAAAAAAAAAAAGTGGCTGCTGATGCTTGCCAAGACAAGGTAGGACAGCCTTTCAAATTTTCCTGTTTCTGAAATTGGTCTGTCAGATATTCTAGGCCTACAGCCAAAGTTGATTGCCCCAATATTATTATGAGACTTTGGGTGACTGTCCAGGTAGCCAGATATTTCCATCATTTCTTGCACCTTTTGGAAGTTGCTTGCTTGCACTTCCTGCTTACTCAGGTAATATTATGTTTCCTTCTTAGATCTTTGATGGGGTTGAAGACTAGATAGTCACAGGTACTATGCTCTCATATCTTAGCTAAGACATTTTAGATACAAGACTTAGACTCCTCAGCATAGAGTAGCTGTGGGAATAATCTCTATATTTTGCCTATCACCTATAGCCTGAATATTTAGTGTGTATTTCTTGCTTGATGTTGTTCTTGGTTATACTTCTAATTTTATGTATGATTTACCTTTTCTTTTTCCTGGATGGTACTTGATATCTGTTCTCATTATACATAGTTTTGTATTAGGTTTAGAACTCTCTTATTAAGACAAAAAGGGGGATTGTTGTGGGAATTCATTCAGCCAGTAGCTTTTGAGGTACTATGTGTGACTGACAAATGCAGAGAGGTGGCATGCTCTCTTTCTAGGGTGGTGGTCAGAGATCAGATTGCAGGTTCCAGCACCCCTGGGCAGAAGGCCACAGTGGTTCTCTACTTCATTTATAATTCATGAGTGACTCCCCAATAAATGTCTGTTATCCCTTTAATTCAGGCTCTCATGGACTCACTTACAATTGCCTTTTATACTACTCTCTCTGAACTTCTAAAGAGGACATGGATAAGTAGAAGAATCTATGTGTTTAGCTTGCAGGCAAAAATAACATATCACAGACACACTCACACACACACTTACACACACATACACACACACACACACACACACACACACACACACACACACACTTACATGTAAGCATGTTCAAGTTGCTTTCTGAGAGACAAATTATAAATCAACACAGTAGCTCCTAGTTTCCCAAGATATAATGATTGAAAACACTTATTCTGTTTTGTTTGTTTTTGTGGGAAAACTAAGCATCAATGGGCCTGACACCTGGCCTAGACTGATAGTAAGAGCATGCACAGTAGATATCTCTTGACAGCCAGCCTAGATCTGCCAGAGGGCCTTGACAACAGCAGATGAGAAATTATGTTGACCTATTCTATCAATAGCGACTATATCACCTCAGCAGATGCCAACTAAATGGATCCCCTCTGGGTCAGGGTTGAGGGATATATGAGGTTTACCCCTTCCTGGAATAAACTGAGGTTGTTGTTTCAATTTGTTGCCTGTGTTTCTGGTGTTACGCCTACCTTCCCCCATTCCCAAGGGACACCCGTCAGGATCCTGCAACATGATTTATTTAAGTCTTCTTTTCTAAAGAGAGAGAGAAAGAAAGCATGGTGTTAAGTGGGTAGGGAAGTGGGGACAATCTGGGAGATGGTGGGAGGGGAAGCTATGATCAGAATATATTGTTTAAATTTTCAATAAAAAATAAAATACAAATATAACTCAAGGAAATTATAAAAGAAAGTCATGAAAGAAGCAGCATTACCATGGACCTTGCAAATAGCATCCACACTGATTAGAAATTATGTCCTGTGGTTGGTACATTTTTCCATGGCTATAACTACACATTGCCTCTGAACATTTGGATCATGTAATTCACTGCCTTTGCTTACATTCTATGTGTGCAAAGCCCTGTATACCCTCTACAGAGAAAGACAGGCTGGCAAAACCTTTATTGACACTGTGGCTGCTAATGGGGTAGTTTTCATTTCAATTTAATATACTGGAATCCTGATATATAGTTCAGTATCTTAGTGTGAATCTTCTGAATCATTTCCTTTCACTATCCTGGCAAAATGGCATTCCTAAAGCTGCCTACTTAAGGTCAGCTAAAGGACTGGGCAAATGCAATTTCACTCAGCTTTCTGAAGTCTGTACTCTTCATGTAAACCTCTGCCCTCACTATCCACCTACCTTTTGGGCTGACTCTGCTGTCTTGGGAGGGGTATTAAAGGGGATTATGAACAAAACTAGCCTAGTCTGGTACATTTCATTTCTGCCTTATATAGCATGCTCCCTTTCTGTATCTAATATCCCACAAGATAACCATTTAAGTAATGTGAAACTCTGAAGCTTTTTAAACTTCAACTGGCTAAACCTGACTAGTATGCCAGCATTTTATGGTTTCAATAGGACACCTGGCTTCTTCAGTTTCATAAAGACTAGAAAGGGAAATTTAAAATCGCTCACAAGAAACCATACTAGGACATATTCAAAATCTAGGCGTTTTGAGGAAAATGCGCATGAGGAAATAATTTAATAATTTTGATAAGTGTCAGCAATAAATAAAAACAATAAAACACATAATTTTATTTATAATAAATCCTGTGTCAATACTAATTTGTACACAGTCCTCACATAGACTGTTGCCAAGCTCTTTTATCAGTAGATAAACATCATCAAATAGTGTATATCCTGTCTCTAGCCCCTTTCCCAATAAGTGTCATCACATTTTATTTGTCATCTATCCTTTATCTATTAAAATGAAACATTTTTCCACTTCATCATAAGCCATGACTCACACACTCCTCTACTGCTTGATTATAGTTTTGGTAATATCTCATTGTGTAGCTCTGTCTGGCCCGGAACTTGTTGTAGACCAGGTTGACCCCACAGAGATCTGTCTGCCTCTGATGTATTGGGACTTATGGCATGTGCCATCACACCTAGCTCTACCACTTTCATAATCATAGAGAAACAAGAAGTCTTGACTGGTTTATCTCAGGCTCCACAAATATATTACCAAACATGGAACTGAGAAGAGATACACAGTTTCATACCCACCATATCTTGTTTCTAGCACAAATTTATCATGGGTATCAGTAAATTCAGCAGTGTAGAAAATAATAATCACCTGGTCTGTGTTTTGTTTTTTGTAAATTATAGTCGTGATTTTCCTCTTTGATTACATATGCAACAAATTCTCTAAACCTGGGCATGTTAAAACTTGCATCATTGTACCTTTATATATGAAAGATAGTTTAATGAAGCATAGGAATCTGCTTTCAAAATTATTTCCTTCCAAATACCTAAGTCCATCACTTCACTGGTACCAACTATAAAACTCCATTGTATTGTTGTCATTGAAAAGGCCAATATTGGGGAATTTCCTTATTTCAATAGCTGAATTTCAATAATTAAAAATTAGAGTTTTAAAATTTTAGATCAACTGAAATTTGTTATATAAATGTAGAGTTGTTTTCATTTTATTTGAGTATGTATAGAATCTGATTTAAAATTCTTTTCTGACAGTTCTGGTTATTTTTTTAATTTGGGAAAATTATGTATAATCAAGCTTTTTGCTTTTTTATAATTTTTTAATGTAGAAACAATCTTGTTTTACATATCAATCCCAGTTTTCTCTTCCTTCCACTCTCCCATGTCCACCATCCAACCCCCATCCACTCCCCAGGGAGGGTGAGGTCTTCCATGGGGATCATCAAAGTCTGTGATATCATTTGGGGAGTGTCTAGGCCATCCCCCTTGTATCTAGGCTGAGAGAGTATCCCTCCATTGGGAATGGGTTCCCAAAGTCCATTTGTGCACTAGGGATAAATATTGGTTCCACTGTCAAAAGTCCCATAGACTGCCCAGGCCTCCTAACTGACACCCACCAGGGGGCCTGGTTCTGTCCACTGCTGGTTCCCCAGTTTTACTACTGAGGTCTATGTGCTCCCACTTGGTCAGGTAAGCTGTTTCTGTGTGTTTCTCCAGCATGGTCTTGACCCCTTTGTTAATCACTCCTCACTCTCTACAACTGGATTCCAGGAGTTTAGCTCAGTTCTTAGCTGTGGGTCTCTGCTGCTACTTCCATAAGCTACTGGATGAAGGCTCTAGGATGGCATTTAAGGTAGTCGTCAACCTCATTATAAGGGGAAGGGCATTTAAGGTAGCCTCTCCACTATTACTTAGACTCTTAGTTGGAGTCATCCTTGTGGATCTCTGGACATTTCCCTAGTGCCAGATTTCTCTTTAAACCTTTAATGGCTCCCTCTATTAAGGTGTCTCTTTTCTTGCTCTCCTGTATTCTTCCCCTGGCTCAGTCTTTCTGATCCTTCATGTTCTCCTCCTCCTTCCTCTTCTCCCTTTCTCTTTCTCCTACCTCCTTCCCCTCTCACTTCATGCTCCCAATTTTCTCAGGGGCTCTTGTCACTTTCCCCTTCTAAGGGGAACATGTATGTGTCTTTAGGGTCCTCCTTGTTTCCTAGCTTCTCTGAAGGTGTGGATTATGGGGTGGTAATCCTTTGCTCTATGTCTAGTATCCATATATGAACGAGTACATACCATGTTTGCTTTTCTGTGCCCAGGTTACCTCATCTAGGATGGTTTCTTCCAGTTCCATCCATTTGCCTACGAATTTCAAGTTTCCATTGTTTTTTGTCCCCCCCCCCACTGGGTAGTATTTCATTGTGTAAATGTACCACATTTTCTTAATCCATTCTTCGGTTGAGGGGCATCTAGGTTGCTTCCAGGTTCTGGCTATTACAAATAATGCTGCTTTGAACATAGTTGAACAGATGTCCTTGTTGTATGAAAATGAATCCTTCGGGAATATGCCTATATTGCTGGATCCTGAGGTAGGCTGATTCCCATTTTCCTGAGAAACCACCATACTGATTTCCAGTTTTTATTATTTTAGTTTTATTATTTTTTGTGATGTTTCTATTCAGCTTCAGACCTTAATAGATATTTCTGAAAACAAGAAAATTGTATTATCTTTCAGTAATTTGATTTTTTTATGTTATTTCTTTTTATTCATAGTGGTATGCCTTTTTGATTTAGTAATCTTGGTTGAATTTGCCCATTCAAATTGTTAAGTGAAGGACAGGCACAATCAACAGATTCATAAATATCTGTTTACCTAATTAGCATTGCACATACATAGGTGTTTTTTTTTAACCTGCCTGGTAAATGTAAAAAAATTAAATGTAAAAAAATAATTGACACATTATCTTGGTGGATTTTTTCTTTAATGTGTATGAAATGCCCTTTCACATGTCTTTTGATAAATTTTATTTTGAAGTCTATATTGTTGGATGTTGAAATGGTTATACCAGTTTGTTTCTTGGATCTATTTGCTTGGAAAGTCTTTTTCCAGACCTTTCCTCTGATGTACTGGTCTTTGATATTGAAGTATGTTTCTTATATGCATCAAAGTAAAACAAACATATTTGTATAAATGTGTGCTCTTTTGTGAGTGTGTTCCTTCTTTGTTCACAAATAAGGGAAGTGTCTCCTACACACTTTAGAGTGGAGTGGAATTTTTGTTCTTTCCCATTTTTGTGGTTTTAGGCCTCTGCACTTAACAGAGTGTATGCTCAGCTAGATTTATATTGTTCATGAAATAAAATTCTTCAGTGTTGTGTATATTCATTGTAGGCATATGTGTTTTTCCAGACATTGATACCTTAATATTCCTTTTAGTCCTTTTGTAGTCACCTTTTCCCACCCAATTAAATTACATTTTAATTCTACACTATATTCTGATATATTTGTATCTGATTATTTATTGTATTTGTTAACTATTATGTATCTTATTTATTATATCTTATATTTATTGTATATAATATTCTTCCTTATTTATATTTATTTTAAGCCTAATGTTTAAATTACTATAATTTCAAGATTATTTTAATATAGGAACAGATTTTTAATGTATTCCTGAATTATAGTGGTATTCTCATTAATGCATGAATAGAAAACTATACAAAATGGGTCAGCAAGATAGCTTAGCAGGCAAAAGCATTTGCCGCAAAAACCTGATGACTTGATTCAATCTCTACAACCCATGTGGTGGAAAGAGAGAACTGATTCCCTCGAGTTTCTTATGATTCCATACACATGTGCTATGGCACATGCATTATGACAGATGTCACACACACAGAGACACACACACACACACACACACACACACACACACACAGACACACACAGACACACACAGACACACACACAAGCAATCAACCCTGAAAATATACATACACATAAGTAACATTATGGACTTATCAGGTAGTATTCAGAAAAGTTAATATATGTACATATACACATATGTATGTAATAACAATTGGTGAAAAAATAGACCATGAGTTTGAAGAAGAAATGGAAAAATATGGAGAGATTTGGAGTGAACAATGGTAAGAGAGAAATGTAATTAAATTATAAACTCAAAAAATAAAATAAATAAAAAAGTAAAATCATTTAAAAGTTAATTTTTAAATTTATAAAAGAAATCTGATTTAGTAATAATAGGTGACATTGAAAAAGTTAATATATGGGAAGGAGTAAGCAGAATTAAACCAAAAATTAACTTTCAAATTTACTCTGAATGTTTATTATCTTTGAAATTTCTATACTCCACATCAATTTTGCAAAGTTATTAGAGTAAAATAAATTTTAATACAAAATTAATTTTGAAAAGAACACAAATGAGAAAATGGTGCAAGTTATAAAATAATAGAAAAAGCTGAAATATGAATAGCTAATGATCAGACAAAAGGAGTTAATCAGATTAATAGTTAACTACTATTATATATATATATAATAGCTGAAATTCATTTTAAAACTAAGATTAAAAAGTTTGAACTATATAAGTATCTTTTTAGAATTATTTGTGGTAAAATTAATCACATGACAGTCATATAATTAAATCTGTCTGTGGTAAATAATAAATATTAAAAACTAGGAAAAATAAAATGAACAATTGCATCTACTTATAGAAAGAGTTCATGACCTTCAGCTACAGGGAAAAATATATAGTCAGATGACGCTCATGGCAAAGTACATGCAAGCCAGCAAGAGACCAAATGAGTCTGCATACAGCAACTTCCTTTTAAATTTACTTCTAGATTTATTTATGTGTATCAAATATTTACATGTATGGTTGTATACCACATGTGTGCCTGGGACTTACAGAGGTGAGAAGAGGGCATTGTATTCTTTGAAACTACAATCACAGGTAGTAATTTGTCACAATGTGGGTTCTGGGAATGAACACAGGTCTGCTACAAGAACATCAAGAATTCTGAACCATTGAGCAATCTCTCCAGCCCCCATACAGAAATTCTTAATGTGATACTCAAAAGCCTTAATCAAATGAAATGCTAGAACTACCTAGGTAGACCACAAGAAGTTTGGAAAAGGAAAATTAAAAAATAAAAATGAGTACAAATGAAAAATTAAAAAAAATAAAAACTAAAATAAAAAGTAAAGTGGTAGATTTGTGTCCTAAAACAAATCATTTTATTAATAAAATTGGTTTTTATTTACAAATTAAAAAGTGATACTTTAATAGGATTTCTCCATCAAATCCTCCCCCTCTGGCAGGGGGGATGGAGGACTCCAAGGAAACAAGGCCTTCTAAAAACAGCAGGACTGATGTGTTTAGGAAAGAACTCACAGAGACTGTAGCAACAAGCACAGGGCCTGTATGCATCAGATGAGGTCCCAGAGCTGAGAGAAGAAGTGGACACAAACCATCATCCCTAACCCAGAAGCTATCACCAGCTGATAACCACTCACAAATGAAAATTTAGTCTTCTCCAAGGGAGTCTCACTGGTGGGAAACAAACACGATTAAATGTATGCCCATGTCTAGCCTTAGGTTGACAACAAAAACTGAACATCTTTGGAGATACTTTGCCTTATAATACTTTGTTGGGGTTTGTTTGTTTTTTGTTTGTTTTTAACCTATGCATACATATTCTGGCTTCTTGTTTTGTCTTTTAATGGGATTCCTGTGTATAAGAATGTATGTGTTTCTTATGATTTTTCTTTGGCTCTTTTTCTTCTGTTTGCTTTTTTCCCTATTCCAGTTCTTTGTTTTTTTTTTAAATCTTATTTAGTTTTATTATTGCTGTGGATATGTTTGTTTGTTTTTTAAGGAGAGCTAGAAAGGGTGTGGATTTGGATGGGAGAGAAGGTTGACAAGACTTCGGAGGAGTTGGGAGAGGGGAAACACTAATCAGAATATAATGTAGGAAACAATTTATTTTCAATAACATAAAAAAGAGGGAAAACAATAGACACTGGCAGATAGATTTTAAATATATGACCAAACATTATGTATTCGCTAAAAAATTCATTTTAGATATATACTATATATGCATAGCTTGAAATAAAATAACAGGAGCATTTGGGAGGCAGAGGCAGTTGGATTCCTGTGAGTTCAAGGCCAGCTGGGTCTGTGTAATGAGCTGAGGTCAGTCACAGCTACATAGAAAGATCCTGTCTCAAAACAAACAAACAAACAACAAAAGAACTCGATCGCCCCACAAAAGAAAGCAAGAATGAGAAGATTATGAGATAAGATAATTTCAGAACAATGACAAATTCACTTGCTAGAGACAGATACATACTATGCTGATAAAATGCTGAATTTAATGAAAACATGTAGTAATTATAAGTGCATATATATTACCATCCAAGATACAAAACATACAAAACTATCTGATAGAGTTCAAAAGGAGAGTTTAGGTTATGAGGGCACTAGGATTATGAATTCCAGAAGATAACGAATTTGCAACAGCAAATTGTTTCTCCTCCACTCTCCTGTCAGGTGGGGAAGAAGCTCCTTGACCTTTGCCCTCCAGCTTTCCAACACATGGGAACACAGCAGAAAGCCCTTCCAGATATCAGTACTTTGATTTTGGACTTTCCACCTCCGTGAAGTGAGAAAGTGTTTGTCATTTGTTAATTACTCAGTCAGTGACCTCTCTTATAGTGGTGCAAAATATTTGAGAAACCACAAAAGAAGTAACTTGTATTTGCAACTCTTGATTAGATGATGGACAAGTGTTTGATATCTTTTTGTGATCACTCGTTAACTACAAATACAAGAAATAAAAATAAGCATGCACTTTCAATATCACATTCATGCTGAAGTTCACTTCCTTAACATACTTGATTATCTCCAACCACGCCTTAAATTTGTGAAATATAACTAGATACCAACACAGAACCTAACATTATAAAAGTAATTTGATAATTGATAATTGAAGGTACCTTCTAGAAGTTATCAGAAAAGTGTTGCATGGTTGGGAAGATTTCTCGGTGGACAAAGTTCCTGCCTATGTTAAGCTTGAGTACCAGTCGAGTGCCCCAGAACCCACATAAAACATGGATGTGGTAGCTCACCTGAGTATTGCCATATTAAGAGATGGGACAGGCAGTCCATGGGAATCACCAGCCCTCCAATCGAGCAGAAACAATAAACTAAAGAATTAGTGAGAGACCTTGTTCCAAAAATTGTAAAGTGGAGTGATAGATACAGATGCTTGACATTGATCTCTGTCCACCACATGCATACACATGGGGCAGGGCATCCTCATTTACATACACTCTCTCTCACACACATACAAGCAAGAACTGTTGTATTTTGAAAATGCTTTTAATGGAAAAAGCACTACTAATTATTTCCTTTCTTTTTACATAAAATATCGTCACACATTCATTATATTTCTTTGCATTTGGAGATTTTAATGTAGTTAATTGTGAAATGATTTATTATTAACAACAGAATTTTGGGAGGAACTTTTCTATCCTTTACTGCATTCTACTATTATTGCAGAATTCTTATCAGGAAATCATTTTCACCTCCTTTTAAAAGGTGTTAAAAACAAATTTTCTTGTCACAAAAATAACATTACATCTAATTAATTGTAGCTTACAGGTACCATAAATAATCCATTGTGTGGTGTTAGAACTTCATTTCCACATACCTTATATCATCCAACATAGAGCCCAATTGTTTTATCACTACAGGTCAGTAAGACATGAAAATGTCAAAGTTTTTATTAATGTTAATTCCATAATTCCATGATAGCTCATCAAACTGTCTAGTGCAGAATGTACTAAGAAATGGCAATTACTTTTAATTTTACTTAACATGCAAATGTGTTTTCAAGATGAGGATACGTTTTGTGTTTAGGGAAATTTGACTATTATCCAAAGCAAAAGAAACATTTCATCATTAAAATTGATATTTCAAAGACTACAGAAGGAGGAAAAAGAATTCAACATACTTTGTAAATCTTTTCTTCATAATTATGTAAGAATCACAAACCGTTTTTTGCAGATTTTATTTGAATTAGAAACAAGATTGCTTTACATGTCAATCCCAGTTCCCTCCCTCCCCTCCTCCCCTCTCACCTCCCTCCCACCAACTAAAACCCAACCTATCACATATCCTTTCTGCTCCCATAGGGGGGTCATCGGAGTCTATCATATCCTTTGGGATAGGACCTAGGCCCACCCCCTTGTGTCTTGGCTCAGGGATTTTCCCTCTATGTGGAATGAGCTCCCAAAGTCCACACCTATGCTAGGGATAAGTACTGATCTACTACAGGAGGTCCCATAGATTTCCAAGGTCTCCTCATTGAAACCCACTTTCCTGGGGTCTAGATCAGTCCCATGCTGGTTTTCCAGCTATCTCTCTGGGGACCAAGAGCTCCCTGTTGTTCAGGTCAGATGTTTCTCTGGGTTTCACCAGCCTGGTCTGGACCCCTTTGCTCATCACTCATCCTTCTCTGCAACTGGATTCCAGTTGAGTTCAGTGATTAGTTGTGGGTGTCTACTTCTACTTTCATCAGCTGCTGGCTATAGGATGGCATATAAGTCAGTCATCAATCTCATTATCTGGGGAGGGCATTTAAGGTAACCTCTCCTCTGTTGCTTAGATTGTTAGTTGGTGTCATCTTTGTAGATCTCCAGACATTTCTCTAGTGCCTGATTTATCTTTAAACCTAGAATGTCTGATGGGGAATGTACTACTACTGGGTATGTTTATCTTATTGATTGTTAAATAAAATACTGTTTGGCCAATGAGACAGCAAGTTAGACGGAACTAGGAGTCAAAGAGGATTCTGGGAAATGTAGTAGAGAAGTGCTGATCCAGGCAGGAAGTGACATAGCAAGGAGACTCATATTTAAGCAAAGGAGAAACAAGAAGGGGCCCTTTTTCCCGTTCGCCTCCTCCAACGGCAGGATGTGAGCCACCGGCAAGGAGGGACGCTAAGGTGTCCGATAAGATAAGTCTTATAAAATATATAGATTTATGATAATTGAGACTGAGCTAACAGAGGAGGAATCCTAGTCATTGGCCAAGCAGCTTTGAACCTAATACAAGTTTCTGTGTATTTATTTGGGCCTAACTCAGGCAGGCGGCTAGCGTAAAGCTCACATGTGGCGGTGGGGCTCAGACAGCTTTTGGCAGAAAGATTTATCGTAACAGAATGGTGCCAGGAGCGGGATATTGGAAGCCTACACCCCATTTGGGACAGGCTGTGGGTTCCACCGGGCCTTCGGCCTAGGCCTGGAAAGCGCACATGTGGCAGTGGGGCTCGGCAGCTTTTGGTGGAAAGATTTATCGTAACAAATGTCTCCCACTATTATGGTATCTCCTTTCTTGTTTTCTTCTATTCTTCCCCTGACTCAACATTTCTGCTCCTTTATGTCCTCCTCACCCCTCCTCTTTTTCCCTTCTCATTCTCCTAACTCCCTTCACCCTCCTCCCATGCTCCCAATTTGCTTAAGAGAATAATTCTCAACTTTATATGGAAAAACAAAAGACCCAGGATAGCCAAAACAACCCTGTACAATAAAGGAACTTCTGGAGGCATCATCATCCCTGCCTCCAAGCTCTATTACAGAACTATAGTCCTGAAAATAGCTTCGTATTGGCACAAAAATAGACAGATAGGCCAATGGAATAGAGTTGAAAACCCTGATATTAACCCACACACATACAAACACCTGATTTTTGACAAAGAAGTTAAATTTATATGAGGGAATAAAGAAAGCATCTTTAGCAAATGGTGCTGGCATAACCGGATGCTGGCATGTTGAAGACTGCAGATAGATCCATGTCTATCGCCAAGCACAAAACTTAAGTCCAAATGGATCAAAGACCTCAACATAAATCCAGCCACACTGAACCTATTAGAAGACAAAGTGAAATACCCTTGAATTAATTGGTACAGGAGACTGCTTCCTGAACATTACACCAGTAGCACAGAATCTAAGATTAACAATTGATAAATGGGACCCCCTGAAACTGAGAAGCTTCTGTAAGGCAAAGGACACAGTCAGCAAGACAAAATGGCAGCCCACAGACTGGGAAAAGGTATTCACTAACCCCACATCTGACAGAGGGCTGATCTCCAAAGCATACAAAGAACTCAAGAAGCGAGTCTCCAAAAATCCAAACAATCCAATTAAAAAGTGGGGTACAGAACTAAATAGGCAATTCTCATTAGAGGAATATAAAATGGCTGAAAGGTACATAAGAAAGTGTTCAACATCCTTAGCCATTCAGGGAAATGCAAATCAAAACAACTCTGAGATACCATCTTACTCCTGTTAGAATGGCTAAAATCAAAAACACCAATGACAGTTTATGCTGGAGAGGATGTGGAGAAAGGGGAACACTCCACTGCTGTGGGAGTGCCAACTTGTACAGCCACTTTGGAAATCTGTATGGTGACTCCTCAGGAAAATGGAAATCAGTCTACATCCAGCAATTCCACTCTTAGGCATATACCCAAAAGAAGCACATTAAACACAACAAGGACATCTGTTCAACGATGTTCATAGCAGCACTATTTGTAATAGCCAAAACCTGGAAGCAACCTAGATGCCCCTCAACTGAAGAATGGATAGAGAAATTGTGGTACATTTACACAATGGAGTACTACTTACTCAGCAGAAAAAAACAATGAAATAATGAAATTTGCAGGAAAATGGATGGAACTCGAAGAAACCATTCTAAGTGAGGTAACCCAATCACAAACAGACAAACATGATATGTGCTCACTCATATGTAGATTTTAGACGTAGAGTAAAGGATTACCAGCCTACAATCCACACTGCCAGAAAAACTAGTAAACAGGGAGGACCCTAAGAAATACATACATGGTCCCCTGGAGGAGGAAAAAGGGACAAACCATTTTTTTTAAGAACTGAAATATACAGGGCTGGAAAGATGGGTCAGAGTTTAAGAAGTGAAATATAATATGTGTAGCTTTAATACTGAGGCTGAAGATATTGTCGGTGTTATTTTTAGAACAAATGTAGCAACAATTCTGTGGAAAACATGTAAAGACGGGTTTAGCAATGTAAAAGTCAAGCTTTATTTAGGGAAAATATAAGAGAATGTTAAATAGAAATATTTTCTAATCCCTGTGTCCTATTAATTACTCCTTTTGTTACACTACATTGGATTATTTGTGTTTTTGGTATTTTTGACCTTTATGCGGTGGCCTCTTTTCAGTTCTGGGAGGGTTGCAGACCGAATACATATTCTCATCCCATCATAAGAGAAAATGAAGAAATCCATCAGCGGAAGAAATAAACCTGAGACTTCCCGTGTCTTTTCATTCTGAACACAAAATGCTGTAAGCTTACTCTGCCTTCAGAGTGTTAGTGTCTAGTATATGAGATGGAGTAACAATGCTGAACAAGAATGAATTTCCACAGTCTGCACTAGATATAATCCAAAAAAACTGTTTTGTCCTCTGGATCAGTCACAAACCTTCAGTTTTTATTTAACTGTGAGTTATACATATACTTGTATTAAGAAAATGTTATTAACAGAGTAACATAAATGAGTTATTTCTTGGTTGATTTATCTGACATTTTTAAAGTATCAGATATCATATATGCCAAAGATAATTATCCTATTGTTAGAATCCTGATTAAATCAGGCAAATTGCAGAATTTCTTTATAATACTCACTCCTTAAATACTAAAACCTTTGGTACCTAATTTAATGTCAGTGGCCAAACCAGATTATTTTTTCATATTAATGATTCCAAGATAGGTATTTCAATTGCATTTACCTTTATTAATTTATTAACATTACCTAGTAATGTAACAGAATAGGATAATTCATAAGGAAATATTCAACAATGGACAAATGTCTGTTGTTCTGTTCCCGAGTTTGTAGACATTCCTTGTCTTTATAAATAGTGGTAATTCATATACCCAAAGGATGCTCAATCATACCACAGGGGCACTTGCTCAACAATGCTCATAGCAGCATTATTCATAATAGCCAGAACCTGCAGACAACCTAGATGCACCTCAACCAAAGAATGGATATGGAAAATTTGGTACATTTATACAATGGAATACTACTCAGCTGTAAAAATGATGACCCCATAAAATTTGCAGGCAAATGGATGGAACTAGAAAAAAAACATCCTGAGTGACATAACTCAGACTCAGAAAGACAAACACAGTGTGTATTCAATCATAAGTAGATACTAGATATAAAGCAAAGGTTAGCCAGACTGCAATCCACAGCTCCAGAGAAGCTAGGTAACAAGGAGAACCCTAAGAGGGACACATTGATCACTCTGGAAAGGGAGATTAGATGAGATCTACTGGGTAAACTGGGAAGAGGGGAGTGGTAGTGGTGAAGAGATGAGGGATGAGAACATGAGGGAACGGGATGGTTCACAGGGGAAGGATGCAGTGGAAGAGCAATGAAAAAGAATTCTTAATAGAGAGTTTCACTATTGGCTTAGAAAGAAACTTGGTGCTAGGATAATTCCCAGAAATCAACAAAGATGGCCCCAGCTAAGACTCCTAGCAATAGTGGTGAGGATGCCCAAACTGGCCATCCCCTGTAATCAGATTGGTGAATACCCCATACCCCAACTATCACCATAAGAGCCTTCATCCAGTAACTGATGGAACCAGATGCAGGTATCCACAACTAAGAACCTGATTGAGCTCTGGGAATCCAATCGAAGAGAGGGAGGGGGAAATATATGAACAAGGGAAGTCAAGATCATGATGGAGATATCTACCGAGACAGCTGATCCAAGTTCCTGGAAACTCAAGAACTCTAGACCTACAGCTGTGGTGACTCCAGGGAACCAAACTAGGCCCTCCATATGTAGGAGACAGTTATGAAGCTTGCACTAGGTGAGGGGCACCTGGCAGTAGGACCATAATACAAATCTAGTACATGAGCTTGCTTGTAGCCATGCTCAGCCTTAGGAGAGGGGCTTGACCCTGTTGCAACCTATTGTGCCAGACTTCATTGACTCCTCATGGGCGCCCTTACTTATGAGAAGGAGTGGACTGGTGATGGGCTGGGGGGAGTCAAGGGGGACAGGAGGAGGGGTGGGAGGGAGAACTTTGATTGGTATATAAAATGAAATTTAAAAGAATAAATTATAAATATAGTGATAATTACTTTTAAAGTGTTTTGTCATTACTCAACTGAATTTGTTTGTTTACATATTCTCTAAATTACCAAACATAGTATTTTTTCATTTCTAACAGGAATGAGGAAAATAAGTTGCATTTGTTGCTTTCTTAGAGTAGGCCACTCCATAAACATCAGCCACTGTGATATTCAAGCATTTCTTTGTTACTAGTCTCCCTTCATCTGTTTGCATGTGTATAAAAGTGTGTATGTGTATGTTTGTATTTGAGTGTCTGTGTGTGTGTGTGTGTGTGTGTGTGTGTGTGTGTGTGTGGTGTTATTCAGTGTCCTTCTTTATGTGGAAATCAGAGTTTGATATAGGTGTTTTCCTAAATTCTTCTCTACCTTATTTTTGAGACTGGTCCTCCCAGTGAACCTGGAACTTGATAGTTTAGTTAGGCTGCCTGACCAAGATTGCCCTGGAATCCTCCTGTCTTTGTCTTATCAGTGCTGAAATTACAGATATGTACTGCTGTGCTGCACCTGACTTTTTACACGAATGCTAGGAACCCCAAACTCAGATTCTCATGTTAGCACAGCAAGCTCTTTACCCACTGAGTAATCTCCCAAACTCTCCCCCCAAAATCAAGAATGTGCACTGGTAAATCATTTTATACTCTCAGTGGATATAGTAATACCATTTCACCAAAGCCCTCTCTGAGCCTTAATTCCCTAAAGAATGTTGCAACAACATAGACAATGGACCTAGCATTACTTTGAATGAACATGCAAAAGATGAAAGAAAGATAAATGGCCTTTTCAGAAAAGCAAAGAGCGCTGATGTTTCTGGTTCATTTAATTGTTCTGCCCTTTTCACGCCAATTTCCACAGGTGAAAGCAGGGAGGGGTTGAGAACTGCTTATGAAATGGCAGCTGGCCGCTTCCAATTGCTCTAAACCAGGGAGAACTTTTCTTGGAATTGACTGAGAATAATTCCTAGAAAAGTTATCCTCTTAAGATATGCCATCTTATTTTAGATAAAATTTCATGAACAAGCAAGTACTTTCAGAATTTTTTCTCAGGACAAAAATGCTCCCAAAACAAAACGTAGAAAGAAACAACTTTAGGATTGAGACATTAAACAATTCTTGTTACAGTCATTCTTCTCTTTTCCTTAATAGCCAGTTGTTAAATAGTACCTGATGTGTAGGAAACAATCAAAGTCATGCATTTTTAGGGGTTGAATTTTTGTGTTTTCACAATATTTATCTGCCCCTGCCAGTGCAGATTCATTTAGGACCTAAGCTCTCTAGCAGATCAAAGTTTTCAACTTTAAATTACACCAAAAAGTTTTGGAAGTCCTGTGGTAAGACTAATGTTCTTACAAGAGCGCTTGGGAACTAATGTGAACACTACACACAAGGAAACTTTTCCTCATTCCCTCCCTCCCTCCCTCCCTCCCTCCCTACCTCCCTGCTCCCTGCCTCCCTCCCTCCCTCCCTCCCTCCCTCCCTCCCTCTCTCCCTTCCTCCTTC
The DNA here is from genome assembly GCF_003668045.3 of Cricetulus griseus. Classification (NCBI taxonomy): domain Eukaryota; kingdom Metazoa; phylum Chordata; class Mammalia; order Rodentia; family Cricetidae; genus Cricetulus; species Cricetulus griseus. Next base: position 401,042,330 of record NC_048595.1, read on the forward strand.
TCTCCATGCCTGCCTCCCTCCCTCCCTCTCTTCCCTTCATTCTTCTCTCATATATTATATCTCAAGGGCAGTTTACCCTCCATCCGCCCCACACCCTCTCTTGCCCCACCTCCCCTTCCCCTCAGATCCACCCCCACACTGTGATCCCCTAAGAAAACAACAGGCCTCTCAGGGACATCAAACAAATATGGCATAACATACTACAATAAGACCAGGCACATCCCATCACATCAAGGCTGGAGGAGGGAACCCAGGGTCCCATAAGTAGGCAAAAGAGTCAGAGGCCACCCTTCCTCCCACTGTAGGAGCCCACAAGAACACAAAACTACTCAGCCATAACATATATGCAGAGGACCTAGGTTAGATCCCTACAGGTCCCTGATTTCAGCGAGCCCCCATGAGCCTCATCAGTTGATTCTGTGTTCTCTTGGTGTCCCTGAATCCCCTGGTTCCTTTGATCCTTCCCCCTATTCCTCCGTAGGACTTATTGAGCTCCATCTAATGTTTGGTTGTGGTACTCTACATCAGCTCCCATCAGTTGCTGGATGAAGTTTCTTTGGTCTTTTTGATGATCATTCTACCAGGCTCTGGTCACAAAACACTTTGCAGGCAGGACAAACTGTAGGCCAAAGCTTTTGTGGCTGGGTTGGTGTCTATATATCTAATAGGAAGTCAAATGTGACTGCTTGAACTGAAAAATATTAATCACAATAACTTGGGAGAGTCTTTTTCTCTTCTTTAATATCTTCAATCTGCAGCATTTGCCAGCCTGAGAAGCTTCATTCCATAACTTCCCATATTGGTTCTTTGATTTCTCATCTGACTCATTTTATGACTTCTTCATTGTGTTCATCTTTAAAACTGGAGCCCAGGGATAGTAATGTCCTCTAGTGGAAGAGCTGTAGCAGCCAGGGACGTTGATGTCCTCTAGTGGAAAAGCTGTAGAAGGATAGCTTTTAAAGGTAGAAGCAATCTGGGCCTAGACTAGAGAGAAACAAAAACTATCTCCTAGGTTTTTTTTTCTCTCATTAATCTACTAACATTTTCTGAGCATTGCCATATGTTAGACACTGTTTAGATATAAATATGATGCAAGTTGAAATATGTTAAAACTCTAACCAACAAGAATAAAGAATGGACAAAAGAAGAAAAAGATTCACTTGTGTTGCATAGATGCTGATGAATGCTCTGCCTAAAACTTGAATGGTCCACCTAAATTGTATCATATTGGATGTTTGCTGGGATTGACAGATAGGAAAGGATAACAGAAAATGGGCATGGTTTTAAAGAACATTAATGAGAAAGCCAAAACCAATCAATTGACTAATTAACTGTCTTTAGATTTATGCGCCTGGCCCCCAATCTCTGATAGTATAGTCTGATGGGGGATGTTCTTCTGTATATATGTTTCTCTTACTGTATTTTATATCTAGAAGTAGAGCTAGAGAGTGAGTTAAAACTATTTATATAGTAATGGGGATGGACCATTTCATCAGTGAGTTTCCTGAAATAACCAGGAAACCCACACACTTAATGTCAGGTATACACATCCATCAAATAATATCAATTTGCCAATTGCACATGGCAATTTGTTGCACGTTAATTTATGAATTGCCTTTATCAAGTGATTCCTCTTTTGTAGGCAAAACACATATTTATTCATGTGCATCCACACCTCAAGGGTGCACAGCAGAGGGGCTCATACTGAGCACATTATTGCTAGTGTCAACATTAGCAGCTCTTGGCTTCATTTGAAATCTTCCTCTGCTTTCAGATGCCTAAATTGTGTTTTCATAGACCAAACATTGGAAACCTTTCCAATTAAAAGGCCTCTTTCCCCAGAGTTTAGACTATCCAGCTGCATGGTTATACTCCTTATTACTCTGGATGTCAGGTTTCATCAATGCACTTAATATAGTTTTCTTTCTTTATTTCATTCAGTTTTTTATAGAGGACTCTAACTAGATTATCTCTTTATGTGCAGAAATGAAATTGGCAGTCATCTGTATTTAGAAAACACTGGATTAATCACAATTAAAAAGGGGTTTTATAAATAATAATCTTTACTATTACAATATGGTTTCACTAACTTTGAGTCATTATGGCTAGATTCCTCTTTTGCATTGAAAAATTAAGAATGTTCCTTTCTTAAGGAACAGACATGGAAAATAAATTTACTTAGTCTTGTCTTTTCTCCAGTTAGCTCAATCACTGATGTTTTATAAATGAGCCCATTCTGGTAGAATTCCACACCACACTGTTTCTCTTTCATTGAATAAACAGTAAACTAAGATTCCTCTTGCCAGATTTCAGAAGAAATAGGCTCTTCTTAGGAAATAAAATATGAATAGTTAGATGAAAAACTGTTCTTGTATATTTAATCCTAATACCTGATGCAGTATTGAGGAAAACCAAAGTGTATCAGAACAAATGATCCCATCTTAGAGGACTTCAGATAGATAAAGGGATCCACAAACCTTTCTATACTATATACAGATATGTCTCTATCAGAACTGATTTCCAGTTACTCAAAATTTTGCAGGGTTAAAAAACTTTGAGTGACATTTTAGAAATAATCTAAGAGCCTAAAAATGTATTATTAGTAAAGTTACATATTCTATCATTCTCACTGGACTTTGTGACAAGTATAAGATGCTATTATTTTAAACACTTATAAATGATAGTAACTTTCAGGCTGCTGCTGTTCATATACATGACTGGTGAAATCCTATCACTTTAGAAATATTGTGGCTCATTAAGCAGTTTTTCCCATGATCAAATACATAGTTTAAGAGAGAGGTGGCAGGGGAGGGGGAGACCTTCAGCATATATGGCATTCTAAGCATCAATATATATCTAAGCTTCTGTGAACTGAGTTACTCTCTTTGTATCACACTCTATTAGCATAGTGAACTTCTCTATTGAGCAAAGATCTTCAATGTGTAAACAAACTCCTTGTTTGCTTATCCAGTTAGAGACTGAATCCACACAATTTTCTTTTTATCCCTGTAAACAGAACAGCACCTGGACATCAGGAAAGTCTGTGCCTGCACTTTTGCTTTGTTTCCTTGCTTAGTGGGCTCCAGCATGGAATGGGATGAGCAAGGGAGGAAAATTCAGTATGTTTCTACATTCTCTCAAGATCCTTTTTCTTGTTGTTTCATTTATTTACTTGGATTCAGAACATTCCACAGAACCTGCTACCTCATCCCCCTCATTCTCCCAAATTCCAAACCTATGTAATCAAAAGTCATGGCTTCAAGAATGAGTTACTTGCTACATTCTTGAATCTACTTTTACTGGTCAAATTTTGTTCTTTGACTGTTACATTGCATAGTAACTACTCACACTCTGCTGTACTTTACTCGCCCCCCCCACCACTCTTCCACAGATCCCTTCCTTGAAATGTAGTTGTTTTGTAGACAACTACATTTAAGCAGGGCTAAATGAGAGGCCATGAGTTTGGATCTATCTGGTGGGCTTTATGAGCTCATCAGCTGGTACACAGCTGGAGACAATGATTCCATTTCTCCAGAATTTGATCATAGTTCAGCAGTGATGGGTAGGATCCCATGAGCCTCTTCATCCATCCAGGATTCATTTTTGATGGAGCTAGTCTTGTGACAGTTGCTTCTAGCTCATGATTCCAATGGTTATGGTTATGGCATCCCGAGATGATGTAATTTTGAAGCTCTTCTCCCTGTCTTCCAGCTTTTTTACATTGTTCCAGGCCCCTCTTCTGCAATGTTACCTTAGCCTTAGAAGAGGCAGAACAAATACCTTATAATCCTCAGTATCCATTTCTTCTCAGATTCTTGAACATCCATGTATTACTGCAAATACTGTTGCTCATTGCCAAGAAAGAATTATATGATTAAGACTGAGAGTACCTTTTGTCTATGGGCATAATCAAAGATACTTAGAAGATAGTCTGATAATGTGTTACTTTAGCTATGCTACCCTATTTTCCCTTTGGGCCTACAACTTCCCCAGCTATGGGTTATTAGTCGGGTTTCTATTACCATGAAGGAATTCTATACTGCAGAGTGGGCCTCAAATCCCCCATGACATCCATATTACTGTTATACAGGTGGGCATATACTGCATAGCTGGTTGGTTTTGTGGGTCATAGAATTCACAGTTTCCTAAGACTGTAGATTCCTCTTTTTCACAAGTAAGGTACAAAACAACCTCTGGTGCTTTGAAAACTATCCATCAGGGAGTAGGCTTCCACCTTAGTTCAAGCATACTTCTTTATTTTGCAACTAAGTTATGTGGTATCTTCAACAGGGTCTTATTCTCTAGTTCTGGTGGCTATCTAAAAGAATTGACAAGTGCCTGTACTGTATTAAATGTCTCTGGAGTATTCCTGACCAATAATTCCTATGAAGATATCCCACAGATAGCATTGGGAATTTTGTTGTAGGAATCACTGCTTTTAGGATTAGCATTATCTCATCAACCAGGGTATCTCCTTTCAATCCATTTTATCCTTTTTAATCAAATTACAAGATGGTATATTTCCATATGGTTTTTCCTATACTCATCCATTTAAATAACCTGATTACACTCTCTTGTGTCCTCAAACCCTATCCCTTCTTTGTAAACCTTTCAGTGGCCAGTATTCCTCTTCTCTACTTTCACTGTACCTATGGCTTACTATGACAATGCCACTAAGGCATGCCTACTCTTTCCTAGTTTTCTGGCTTCTATAGATGCTCCATGTTTATCAAGCAAAACTAAAGAGTTGAAGTTTGATATTCATATGAGACAAAACTTGGGGCATTTGTCTTTCTGGACCTAGATTGGTATCGTTTTTCTTTAATTGCATTCATTTACATTTAAATTTTGCAAGTTTATTTTTCTTTACATCTGAAAAAATCCAGTGTGCATATGGACCACATTTTTAATTATTGATCCACAGCATGGTGCTAGCACAAAGCAGTAATATAGGTCATTGGAATAGAATAGAAGGCCAAGATATAAGTTCATACAACTATAGCCACCTGAAATACCAAAACTTTTTGCCCAAAATATACATTGGTGGAAGTATAGCTTTTTCAAAAATGGTTGTTATAATCCTGGATATAAATATGTAGAAATTATGTTTGATACTTATTTCTTATCCTGCATAAAAATCAAGTCAAAAAGGACTAAGAACCCCAACAAAAGTTCTGAAACCCCAGAACTGCCAGAGGATAAAGTAGGGAGTATATTTTGACATTGAGGCATAGATATAGACTTTTAAAATGGGATTCCATTAGGACAGGAAATAAAATTAAAGATAAATAAATAGAATCAAAAGAAACTTCTATATAGTAACTATCAATTGAGTGAAAAGGCAACCCATGGTGGAGGTTATGTTCCCCAGCTATACATCTGAAAAATATTAGTGTGTAGGATATTTAAAAAATCCAAATACTAAATAATAAGAAAACAAACCAATTTAAAAATGAGCTATAAAACTAAACAGATTTCTTAAAGGAAAAAATACAGACAGTTCCCATTTAGTCTGAGAATTCTTAGAGTCAGGATCTCCCCCTTTTGGTCTGAGGATTCAGATAGTTAAAATTCTCAGCTTTACTTGAATATAATGGTTCATTTGATATGACATAAATAAAAAACCTGGTGCCAACCATCCCCTGCCAACTCACCAGTGACCACCAGACCCACTGGCTCTGCCTGCACCTGGAGAGACAAGTGAGTGTCTGAGATCCCAGCTGGAGAACCATGCTCTATAGCATGAAAAATAAAAGACCCAGAGACTGATCTTGGGGTTTAAGCTTTTAGCTGAATATCAGAGAAACCAGGCAGCCAAGCCAGTAGATCTTACCTCTACTCAGCTGAAATGGCAATCCTGTCCCCATGAATCCTCAGAAGTAAAAATCACTCATTTGCTGTCTCTTGCTCCTTTTGTTCCTTTCTCCTCCCAGCCATATCACTCCTGTCTCCAGCTTCTTAGTGCTGGGATTACAGGTGTGTGATCCTATAACAATTTTGTGTAGTCATTGTGGCCTTGAAGTAGCAGAGATCAATCTAACTCTACCTCCCAAGTGGTGAGATTAATGGTGTATACCACCATTGCCTGGCTTCTATGATTGGCTAGTGTGGCTGTCTTTGATTTCTGTACCCTTAGGCAAACTTTAATAAATTATACATAATATATCACCACACTGTTCTCTAGACCCTAGCCCATGCCCCCCCCCACAAAGTGTCCCCAGAAATCAGGCAGCAACACCCTCTCCCACCAACCATCCCTTGTTGTACCAGTGACCACCAAAGCTGCAGGCCCCAGTTGTCTGATTGGTGGAAGAGATGGGTAGACAGCAGTGTAAGAATATATTCAATATCACAAAGAACACTATGGCATCGCAAGAAACCAGTGGTCCTGCATCAGCAAGACCTGAACATCCCAACACAGACAAAACAGAAGGAAATGACTTTAAAAATAATTTTGTGAAGATAATAGAGGTCTTTAAAGAAGAAATGAAAAATTCCCTTAAAGAAATGGAAGAAAATACAAAAAAGGAAGAAATCAATAAATCCCTTAACAAAAGCCAAGAAAACCAAGAAAGAAACAATCAAGTCCAATTCTTGAAAGTTGAAATAGAAGCAATAAGCAAAACACAAAGGGAATGCTTGAGATGGAAAATCTGGGTAAATCAACAGGAACAACAGATGGAAGCATAACCAACAAAATGGAAGAGATGGAAGACAGACTGAAGATAAAATAGTGGAAACAGAATCATTGTTAAAGAAAACATTAAGTCCAACAAATTCGTAACACAAAACATTCAGAAAATCTGGAACACCATGAAAAGAATAAACCTAAAAATATTAGGGATGGAAGAAGGAGAAGAATTACAGCTCAAAGGCACAGAAAATATATTCAACAGAATCATAGAAGAAAACTTTCCCAACCTAAAGAAGAAGGATATGCCTATGAATGTACAAGAAGCTTACAGAATACCACACTGACTGGACCAAAAAAAATTTCCTTTCCATATAATAATCAAAACAGTAAGCAAACAGAATAAAGAAAGAATACTAAAAGCTACAAAGGAAAAAGGCCAAATAACATATAAAGGCAGACCTGTCAGAATTACACCCAACTTCTCAATGTAAACTCTAATAGCCAGAAGGTCCAGAACAGATGTTCTAGAGAAATTAAGAGACCATACATGCCAACCCAGACTACTATACCAAGCAAAGCTCCCAACACCATAGAAGGAGAAAACTAAATATTTCAAGACAAAATCAGATTTAAACAATACCTATTCACAAATCTAGCCCTACAGAAAGAACTAGAAGTAAAACTTCAACCCAAAGAGGATAGGTATATCCATGGAAATGCAGGCTATAGATAATCTCACACCAGCAAAACCCAAAGAATGGAAATGCACAAACACTACCACCACCACCAACATAACCAAAAATAACAGGAATTAACTATCACTGAACATTAATATGTTCCCTATAAAATGACACAGGCTGTCAGAATGGATATGAAAACAGGACCCATCCTTCTGCTGCATTCAAGAAACACACCTCATCCTCAAAGACAGACATTACCTCTGAGTAAAGGGTTGGGAAAAGGTTTTCCCATTGAAAGGACCTCAGAAATGAGCAGATGTAGCTATCCTAATATCTAACAAAATAGACTTCAAATGAAAATTAATCAAAAAAGATGAAGTATATTTTATATTCATCACACAGAAAATCCATCAAGATGAAGTATCAATTCTAAACATCTGTACCCAAATACTAGGGCATACACATTTTTAGAAGAAACATTACTGAAATTTAGATCACAGATCAAACCCCACACAATAATAGTGGGAGATTTCAACACCTCACTCTCACCACTGGACAGATCTTCCAGATAGAAACTTATGGTGATATCTTGTTTATACAAATAAAGTGTGTTTGATGATCAGAGGGTTGAGCTTGCCATTAGTTAACCATAAAGGTATAGAGGTCTGTATAGACAGACAGGAAGTGAGATTGCTGGGCAGATAAAGGAATGTAAGTAAGAGGAAACAAGAACTCCGTCTCTTTACCGCTGGAAAGCTAGTGAGGTAAAGGTGACTTTGGCTTGTTCCTTCTTTTCTCTGATCTCTCAGCTATTCTCCTTATATCTGTCTTCAAGATTTTATTATTAAGATCCAATAGAACTCATCTTACAGAAACTTAACAGAGAAATAAGGGAATTAACAAATGTTATGACTCTATAGACATCTATGGAACATTTCAACCAAACAAAAAAGTGATGGGGATGTCCTTCTGTATGCTGTGAATATATGTTTCTCATATTGGTTGTTAAATAAATGCTGATTGGCCAGTAGCCAGGCAGGAAGTATAAGCAGGACTACCAGACTAGGAATGCTGGGACAATAACAAAGAGAGCTACTCCCAGGGAGATGTCATGCAGCTGCCCAAAAGGTAACATGCCGGAGAATTACAGGTAAGCCACAGCCTCGTGGCAATATATAGATTAATAGAAATAGGTTAATAATTGAAAGAGAGCTAGCCAATAAGAAGCCTTAGCCATTGGCCAAACAGTTTATATAAGCCTCTGTGTGTTTATTTGGGACTAAATGGCAGAGGACCAGGCAGGAAGGACAGAAACGCCCTCTGCACAAAAGAGTATATCTTCTTCTCAGCTCCTCATGGACCCTTCTATAAAATTGACCACATACTGGATAACAAAGCAAGCCTCAAGATATACAAAAATATTACAATAACTCCAGTGTCTTATCAGATCACAATGGCTTAAAGATAGAACTCAAGAACAGCACTAATTGCAAAATGCCTACAAACTCATGGAAATTGAAAAATGCTCAACTGAATCATTGGGTCAATGAAAAATAAAGAAATAAATTACAGACTTCCTAGAATTCAATGAAAATGAAAGCACAACATACCCAAATTTACAGGACACTAGGAAAGCAGTGTTAAGTTGAAAGTCCATATCACGAAGTGACTACATAAAGAACATAAAGAAGTTTCATATTATCAACTGAACAGCACACCTGAAAGCTCTAGAACAAAAAGAAGCAAACTCACTCAGAGGATTAGATGACAGAAAATAACCAAACTGAGGGCTGAAATCAATAAAACGGAAACAAAGAGAACAATACAAAGAATCAAGGAAACAAAGAGTTGGTTCTTTGAGAAAATCAACTGTTACAATAAATATTTCTGCCAAAAGCCACTGAGCCCCACCGCCACGTGTAGCTTTTTGCCAGCCGCCTGCCTGAGTTAGGGCCCAAATGAATACACAGAAACTTGTATTAGGTACAATGCTACTTGGTCAATGACTAGGATTCTCATCTGTTAGCTCAGTCTCAATTATCATACATCTATATATTTTATAAGACTTAACTTATCGGACACCTTATTGGCGTCCCTCCTTGCCGGTGGCGCACATCCTGTCGCTGGAGGAGGTGAACGGAAAAAAAGGGACACTTCCTGTTTCTCCTTCGCTTAATTATGAGTCTCCTTGCTATGTCACTTCCTGCCTGGATCAGCACTTCTCTACTACATTTCCCAGAATCCTCTTTGACTCCTAGTTCCATCTAACTTGCTGTCTCATTGGCCAAACAGTATTTTATTTAACAATCAACAAGATAAACATACACAGTACATTCCCCATCATCTCCTCTTTTCTGTCTAAATAAAAAGAAGGGTAACTTATCTTTTATAATAACTGAAGAAAACTATAACCATAATTATCTGTTTTCAATTCTATCAAAGACCACAGAAGGATAATATATGAACTCTAGAATTGACCGAGACTTCTCGCTACCTGGACAGTCACCCAAAGTTCCTCTGTAATGTTGGGGCATCCATCTTTAGCCCATAGGCCATAGTGTGTCTGGCACACTACTCCATTTTAACAGGAACCCTTTAGTACTGTCTTGTTTTGTAAGTTCAGCAGTCACTGTCTTGTGGGTCCTGCATGTCTGGTTTATATAGCAACAAACAGTCCAGGCAAGAGCAATTTCTTGCTAATCTTGCCATGTTGAAAGCAAACTCCATAACGAGTTTCTTTGATGCCCATCCTCCTTTCTGACATAATTGGTGTGCCAGGAGCAGTTGTGTATCATTGCCAAGATAAACCCTAAACCATTTAAAAGCCATATTTCTGTAGGTCTTTGAAAGGTTTGAAGAATACCTAACCATCTCAAATACATCTCTGTATATCTAGAAAACCTAACTAACCTAATTATAAGTTCTGACTATTATAGGTAAAAGATCTGTATAAACATAATACCTAAACGAGAGGAGACATATATATATATCACAAAATTGACCTTAAAGTTGTATCAGTAAATGAAAATCTATACCAATGTAAAGTATTTGTTCCTATATCCTATTACTATATCCTATTCCTATATCCTCAGGCCGAACCTCATGGCTGTCGTGTGTTAAAGCTGAGACAAGGCAGGTCATGACAATCAACAACATAGACAAATGCTTATCCAAACTAACCAAAAGGTACAGAGAGAATATGAAAATTAACAAAATTAACAAAGTCAGAAATGAAAAGGGGGACATAACAAAAGACAATGAGGAACTCCAGAAAATCATTAGGTCATTCTTCAACAACCTGTACTCCACAAAATTGGGAAATTTTAAAGAAATGGACAATTTTCTGGATAGATAACACATAACAAAATTAAATAAAAACAAATAAACAATTTAAATAGATCTATAAACACTAAGGAAGTAGAAGCAGTCATCAAAATTTCCCAACCAAAACCAAAAAAGCCCCAAGACCACATGATTTCAGTGCAGAATTCTAAAAGAATTTCAAAAAAGGGCTAATACTAATACCTCTCAAGTTGTCCCACACAATACAAACCGAAGGAACATTGACAAACTCCTTTTATGAGGCTACAGTTACTGATACCTAAACCACACAAATATACAATGAAGAATGAGAATTACAGATCAATCTACCTTATGAACTTTGATTCAAATATACTAGATAAAATACTGGCAAATCGAATCTAAGAACATATCCACAAAATCATCCACCATGATCAAGTAGGCTTCATCCCAGAGATGCAGGGGTGGTTCAACAAACAAATGTCTGTCAATGTAATCCACCATATAAATAAACTGAAAAGAAAAAAAAAAGATCATCTCATTAGATGCTGAAAAATCCTTTGACAAAATTCAACAATCCTTCAAGATAATGGTCTTGGAGAGAGCAGGGATACAAAGGACATACTTGAACACAATAAAGGCAATAAACAGAAAGCCAACAGCCAACATCAACCTAAATGGAGAGAAACTCAAAGTGATCCCACTAGAATCAGGAACAAAGCTGTCCACTCTCTCCATATCTATTCAATATAGTACTCAAAGTTATAGCTAGAGCAACAGGACAACAAAAGGAGATCAAGGGGCTGCAAATTGGATTGGAAGAAGTCAAGTTTTTACTATTTGCAAATAATATGATAGAATATATAATTGAATATAAGTGCCCCCAAAAATCTATCTGGGAACTCCAACAGCTGATAAAAACCTTCAGTAATGTGGTATGAATCAAGATTAAGTAAAAAAATCATTAGCCCTCCTATATACAGATGACATATGGGCTGAGAAAGAAATCAAAGAAACATCACCCTTTACAATAGATACAAATAACACAAAATATCTTGAGGATGCCCTTCTCTGATAATGAGATTGATGACTACCTTATAAGCCATCCTAGATCTTTTGTCCAGTAGCTGATGGAAGCAGAAGCAGACACCCACAGCTAAACACTGGGCTGAACTCCTGGAATCCAGTTGCAGAGAGGGAGGAGTGGTGAGCAAAGGAGTCGAGACCAAGCTGAAGAAACCCACAGAAACAGCTGACCTGAATAAGGGGGAGTTCATGAACCCCAGACTGATAACTGGGAAATCAGCATAGGACTGTTCCAGATCCCCTGAAGGTAGATGTCAGTTTGGAGGTCTGGTTAATCTATGGGTCCTCTGGTAGTGTATCAGTATTTACCCCTAGTACATGAATGGGCTTTTGAAGCCCTCTCCACATAGAGGGATACTCTCTCAGACATGGGGAGGGTCTAGGCCCTGCTCCAAATGACAAGACAGACTTTGAAGATTCCCCCATGGAAGGCCTCACCCTCCCTGGTGAGAGAAAGGGAATGGGATAGGGGGTCACTGGGAGACAGGGGAGGAGGGGAAGGAAAGGGAATTGGGGTTGACCCATAAAACAAGCTTTTTTCTAACTTTTTTAAAAGGGAAAAATATCTTGAGTTAACTCTAACCAAACAAGTGAAAGACCTGTAAGACAAGAACTTTACGTCTGAAGAAATGAATTGCAGAAGATACTAGAAAATGGAAAAATCTTCCATGCTCTTGGATAGGTAGGATAAACATAGTAAAAATGGCAGTCTTACCAAAAGCAATCTACAAAGTCAATGCAATCCCCATAAAAATCCCAACATAATTATTCACAGACCTCAAAAAAATACTCAACTTCATATAGAAAAACAAAACAAACAAAAAAACAGGATAGCCAAAACAATCCTGTACAATTATCAAATTTCCCAGGGCATCACCATCCCTGACTTCAAGCTCTACTAGAGAGCTATGGTAATAAGAACAGCCTGACTGGCATAAAAACAGACACATGGATCAATGGAATCAAATTGAATACACTGATACTAATCCACACACCAATGGACAACAGAGTTTTAATAAAGAATCCAAAATTGTACAATGCAAAAAAGAAAGCATCTTCAACAAATGGTATTGGCATAACTTGATGTTGACATGTCGAAGAATGCAAATAGATCTATATCCATCCACATACAAAAACTCAAGTCCAAGAGGATCAAATACCTCAACATAAATCCAGGTGAACTGAACCTGATAAAAGAGAAAGTGGGAAGTGGCCTTGAACACATTGGCACGGGAGGCCATTTCCTAAATATAACACTATAGCACACACTCTGAGAGCAACAATCAATAAATGGGACCCCTAAAACTGAGAAGCTTCTGTAAAGCAAAGGTTACAGTCAAGAAGACAAAATGGCAGTCCATAGAATGGGAAAAGATCTTCACCAACACCACATCTGACAGAAGGCTGACCTCCAAAATATATAAAGAATTAAAAAAAAACTAGACACAAAAATACCAAATAATCCAATTTTAAAAATGGAATACAGATCTAAACAGAACTCTCAACAGAAGAAACTCAAATGACCAAAAGACATTTAAAGACATGCTCAACATCCTTATTCATTAGGGAAATGCAAATCAAAACAACTTTAAGATACCATCTTACACCTGTTAGAATGGCTAAGATCACTAATGATAGCTTATGCCTGGAAAGGATGTGGAGTAAGGGGAACACTGCTCCACTGCTGGTGGGAAGTGCAAATTTGTACAGCCACTTTGGAAACCAGTATGGTTGTTTTCCAGAAAATTGGGACTCAATCTACCTCAAGACCCAGCAATACCACTCTTGAGCATATACCCAAAGGATACACAATCATACCACAAGGACATTTGCTCAACTATGTTAACAGCAACATTATTTGTAATAGCCAGAACCTGGAAACAACCTAGATGCTCCTCAACCAAAAATAGATAAAGAAAATATGGTACATTTACACAATGGTAAAAATCAACGACATCTTAAAATTTGCAGGCAAATAGATGGAACTAGAAAAACCATCCTGAGTGAGGTAACCCAGATCCAGACAGCCAAACATGGTATGTACTCACTTATAGGTAGGTATTAGATGTAAGGTAAAGGATAACCAGTGTAGAATCCATAACCTCAGAAAAGCCAGGTAAAAGGGGGGACCTTAAGAGGGACATACATGGAGGACCCCAGGAAGTGAAAATAGTTACAACCTCCTGAGTAAACTGAGAAAGGGTTAGAAGAGAGGGGATTGAGGATAGGAACATGTGGGATCAAGAAGACAGAATTGGGGGAGGGATGAATGGGGAGAGCAATGAAAGAGCTATCTTGTTAAAGGGAACTGTTATGGGATTAGTTAGAAACCTTGTGCTAGAGAAATTCTCAGGAATCCACAAGAATGACCCCTGCTAAGACTCCTAGCAATAGTGGAGATGGTGTCTGAATGGTCCTTCCCCTTTAATCAGATTAGTGACTAATCTAATTGGTATCATAGAACCTACATCCAGTAACTGAAGGAAGTAGATGCAATGACCCACATCCAAGCACTGGGCTGATCTCCTTGAATTTAGTTGAAGAGAGGTAGAAGGGACCATGTGAACAAGGGGGGTCAACACCATGATGAGGAAAACTACAAAGACAGCTGACCTGAGCTAGTGGGAGCTCATGGAATAAGGATTGACAACTGAGGAACCTGTATGGGACCAAACTAGACACTTTGAATGTGGGTGACAGATATGTGATTTGATCTGTTGGGGAGAGGGCTGGCAGTGGCACCAGGGCCTATCCCAGGGGCATGAACTGGCTTTTTGGAGCCCCTTCCTTATGTTGGGATATCTTGCTCAGCCTTGATGTGGTGATGGGGGCTTGGTCCTGCCTAAACTTGGTATGCCAGACTTTGTTGACTCCTCAAAGAAGACTTTACCCCCCTATGAGGAGTGGATTGTGGTGGGAAGAGGGTGAGGCAGAGGGAGACAGAAGAGGAGGGAGGTAGAACTGGGGTTGGTATGTTTAAAAAAAAAGTGTTCAACATCCTTAGCTAGCAGGTAAATGCAAATTAAAATTACTTTAATATTTTATATAACTGTAATAAGAATGGCCATCATGAAGAACACAAATGATGGGGAATGTACTGCTGTGTATGTTTATCTTATTGATTGTTAAATAAAATACTGTTTGGCCAATGAGACAGCAAGTTAGACGGAACTAGGAGTCAAAGAGGATTCTGGAAAATGTAGTAGAGAAGTACTGATCCAGGCAGGAAGTGACATAGCAAGGAGACTCATATTTAAGTGAAGGAGAATCAGGAAGAGCCCCTTTTTCCCGTTCGCCTCCTCCAGTGGCAAGATGTGATCCACCGACAAGGAGGGACACCAATAAGGTGTCTGATAAGATAAGTCTTATAAAATATATAGATTTATGATAATTAAGACTGAGCTAACAGATGAGAATCCTAGTCATTGGCCAAGCAGCTTTGTACCTAATACAAGTTTCTGTGTATTTATTTGGGCCTAACTCGGGCAGGCTGTTGACATAAAGCGTACACGTGGCGGTGGGGCTCAGCGGCTTTTGGCAGAAAGATTTATTGTAACAGAATGGTGTCAGGAGTGGGATGACCCCATGCCCCATGGTTTCCAGAGAAAGAGGGAAACCTGCCACCACAGCCTGCCCTGTCGGGCTGCTGAGAGGCATTGGAGCAGCTTCCATATGCTCGCACCGTCCCTGTGCTCTTGGGCGTTGTACTCGGCACTTCTGAGACGATAAAGACAGATTAAGATAAAGAAAAACCTCTAAAGGTTTACAATACATTTAAAAATATATGTAAGCTTGTGAGAAAAAAAGTAACAGGAGGAAATAGAGTAACCGGTTATGGTGGCCAACACGGGTAGGATTTGCTGAAGGAAGCAGAGGCAGGCGGATTTCCACAGAGAAACGCTGTCTCAGAAAAAAGAAGAAACAAAAGGAAGTAAAAGTAGAATAGTAAAAAAGCCACCTAGAGATGAAAAATACACAGAGAATCTGGATACTAAATGCCATACTATTGTCTTTAATTTGTTTGATTGCCGAGGAAAGAATTACTGCTGCTAAAATACATTTGATTATAAATGCTGCTAAATTAATCCAACTTATACATTTTAAAAATGCTTTAACTTTAAAGTTTAAGTCTAAGGACAGGCTACTTAGAAATAAAGGTTTTACTTGTATTTCCACAGAAAATCAAAAGCTGTTGATTCCTTCCAGATTAATATGGTTTGATCAAGCAAGACCCCCTAAAGCTGAGACGATACAGCCTTACAGACTACAATAACAAGGACTTGGTCAGGTTTCTATGTTTTATCATGATCCCTATGGTATATGAACATCGTCCCCAATCAGCAGGAAGAAGTTTAGAAAGAACGACGCCCATATTCCCAAATATTGTTTATAAATGTTTGTTTTCATTTAAATGGGTTTAGTTATAAATGATAATGAGCATGGTCAATCTCTTTTTAAAGAAAGAAAAGGGGAATAGGATATGGGAATGAATACTTTACATTGGTATAGATTTTCATTTATTGATATAACTTTAAGGTCAATTTTGTGATAGGCACATGTCTCCTCTTGTTTAGGTATTATGTTTACAGATCTTTTACCTATAATAGTCAGAACTTATAATTAGATTAGTTAGGTTTTCTAGATATACAGAGATATATTTGAGATGGATAGGTATTCTTCAAACCTTTCAAAGACCTACAGAAATATGACATTTAAATGGTTTAGGGTTTTTCTTGGCAATGATACACAACTGCTCCTGGCACACCAATTATGTCAGAAAGGAGGATGGGCATCAAAGAAACTCGTTATGGAGTTTGCTTTCAACATGGCAAGATTAGCAAGAAATTGCTCTTGCCTGGACTGTTTGTTGCTATATAAACCAGACATGCAGGACCCACAAGACAGTGACTGCTGAACTTACAAAACAAGACAGTACTAAAGGGTTCCTGTTAAAATGGAGTAGTGTGCCAGACACACTATGGCCTATGGGCTAAAGATGGATGCCCCAACATTACAGAGGAACTTTGGGTGACTGTCCAGGTAGCGAGAAGTCTCTGTCAATTCTAGAGTTCATATATTATCCTTCTGTGGTCTTTGATAGAGTTAAAAAAAGATAGTTATGGTTATAGTTTTCTTCAGTTATTATAAAAGATAAGTTACCCTTCTTTTTATTTAGACAGAAAAGAGGAGATGATGGGGAATGTACTGCTGTGTATGTTTATCTTATTGATTGTTAAATAAAATACTGTTTGGCCAATGAGACAGCAAGTTAGACGGAACTAGGAGTCAAAGAGGATTCTGGAAAATGTAGTAGAGAAGTGCTGATCCAGGCAGGAAGTGACATAGCAAGGAGACTCATATTTAAGTGAAGGAGAATCAGGAAGAGCCCCTTTTTCCCGTTCGCCTCCTCCAGTGGCAAGATGTGATCCACCGACAAGGAGGGACACCAATAAGGTGTCTGATAAGATAAGTCTTATAAAATATATAGATTTATGATAATTAAGACTGAGCTAACAGATGAGAATCCTAGTCATTGGCCAAGCAGCTTTGTACCTAATACAAGTTTCTGTGTATTTATTTGGGCCTAACTCGGGCAGGCTGTTGACATAAAGCGTACACGTGGCGGTGGGGCTCAGCGGCTTTTGGCGGAAAGATTTATTGTAACACACAAATGATAAGAAATGTTGGAGTGGGTGTAGGGTATGGAGTACTCTTATGCACTGTTAATGGGAGTGTAAACAAGTACAGTCACTTTGGAAATCAGTTTGGGGATTTCTCAGAAAAGCAGAAAGAATGCTACTATATGTGCCCAATTTCTGTTACCCAGGCATATAGCTAACACACTGTGTGTCATGTTACAAAGGAACCTACATATCCACGTTCATTGATACTCTGTTCACAGTAAATAAGGAATGGAATCAGCATTGATACCTTTGATTGCCTCTTAACCCTCCATCCTATATGTTGGTCTGTTCATTGTTCATGTTGCTCCCCATCCTCACTCATGAGCCTCTATCTGGCCAGGCTTAGAGTGTCAAACCTCATATTCACTCCAGATGCTTATTCTAATTCCCAGGTGAAGCCACTCTTGATCAAAAGTGAGAACTGGTGTCAGGAAACACAAGGAATAAAACATAAATATCTGAAATACATAGTTTAAAAACTAGGATATTTTCATTTAAAATTACACGTTCAGTTGTCTTTAAGTTGTGTAGTACTTTCAAATTTTCATGCAGATATTTATAAGTATATTTTAAAAACAAGCTGTAAAATAATTTCTTTGTTGTGAAGAAGAGTCAAATGAAGATGCACTTGAAAAGCTGGGAAAATGATACAGTGCTTTCTGCTTATTACCTCCAAATAGTGAATTATAGCTTCTTTATCTTTTATAAAGACCATGGGGTCTCTCATTTGTATAATTAGTTGCTAGTATGTTTATTTATTTATTTATAAGAAAAATAAGTGAGATAATTACAAGTATGTAAATCTTTCTCTATGAAAAATCATGTTTTGTATATCATAGTTATCACCAAGATGATTCATCTGAAAAATTAGTATCAAAATCTCCTACTTCAGGCAATTAGTATCTTGTCACTGTAGCCCAAATAGTTAAATGTATCTATCAAGTAATTAAGGCATCAGTCCTTAGATTACCTATTTTGAATACTTGGATAATTAAGGATTCATTACATATGTACATGTATATGATAACTAATAAATTTATGCGATAGATTATATATTATATAAAATAAATGTATTATTCACATTGTTATGGCTGTGTACATATATACCAACATTTTCAACTAGGATTCTTAAATTTCTTATAAACATAATAATACTTTCAGTCAGAAATGCATTGGTTCATTTCTTTGCAGATAATTTCAATCACACATACTAATGCTGTACAAAATTAAGCACTTTCTTAGTTCCATGACTTTGTTCAAAATTAAGTTATCATTATCCTTTCATCATTCAAGAGAGTAAGGCAATTCATGGGAAATCCCATGGAATTAGCCAGTAAGATCATTTATTATGAAGTAGATCAGATGAAATTGAACAGTGACCCATCAAGTAAATTTTTCTTTAGTTGGATTAACAGGATTTATTTGTTCTAAACCTGTACATTAAGTGTGGCAGTCAGCTTTGTTTTATTAAACTGAAACACTTAAAGCAATTAGCTTATAAATGAGTACAGGTCTAATTTAACTCACAGTTCTAAAAGTTTCATTGCAAAACTGAACCCCTAATGAGGGCAGCACATTATGGTCAGGCAGGGCTAAGAAAATGGAAGAGATTAAAACCCTGTGATCCCCTTAGAGGCTGACCACTAGTGAATTTAGGATCTTTCACTTCATCTTAAGTCCTTAAAAGCTTCTACCACCTGTCAACATGCCATTCTGGAGAGACTTTGGGGGACACATCCCCAATTGTCCACATTAATAAAACACCAATGATTCTCCTCGGATAAATCTCCAGTGCCAATAACTCCCCATCAGGTGTCATGTATGATAACAGATGACTCCCAATGACATGAAATGATCTTTTATTTAACCATTTATCCACATGTCTGTGAGATAAAACTTTGGTCTGCTTATTGTTATTTCTTAGCAAATTTATCCAGCAAGTTTATAAGAGCAATTAAATTTTTTACTTTTTAAAAGGAATATAATTTTACCGTTAGTAGTTTTAATAGATGATCACAAAGTGAACAGTCACTGAAATATGAATGCTAAGAGGAAAAAATGAGGAAAACATCTCTGAAAATCAAAGAAAATGATTCTTGTTATACATGCAGAAAAAACATAATATCACTATGTCTTATAAGTGTATTATTTGTAAGTAATAAATTCAAATTGCCTGAGGAAAACTCCAAACAAATATGTTTAAAGGAGTAGCAGGTGTCCTCTTTACTGCTAATGGTAAAATGAGGAAGATGAATTTGAAAATAGGAAGCCAAAAGGAACCAACATATGGAACATTCTTGCCCTATTTAAACTGCAATGATGCTAAAATTACACACTTCTTGGAAAGCATACTCTAGAGAGAAGGGCAGAAGTGAAGTAAAGCAAGTATTCACTGGGAGATTTTAATCTTTGGTCCCTAGATCTCTAACCTATCTCCATGGAGGCCAGGAGAGAGAGAAAATCCAACAAAGAACAGCAAAGGATTCCCTGTGTTGTTGCATAATCCCAACCACATAAACAGAGCACTTATTTCATTATATATATTTCCTTATATATACATATTTCATTATAGAAATTTTGCCATTTGTACTGACAGATAACTATAAAAGAGAAAATAGAAGAAGATGGTTTGCTGGATTTAAAAGATCTCCAAGGAGGAAAATGTTGCCTGGCTGCAGCTATCTCTTCTGTCAGTTAAAAAAGTGACTAACCCAAATAAACTAGTAAGAAGCCCTATGAAGCTATGGATGGAGAAGTCCTGTGAAGCTATGGATGCAGAGGCCCTATGAAACTGCAGCCTTAAGGCAGGCGATGAGTTGTGAACATGACCAAAGAAGCCTACTGAGCCCCAAAAGTGTAGAGAAAAAGGTTTCCATACCTGCTTCTGAGGCAGACCCCAAGGAACCTTGGGCACCAAGGCTAACTAAGGCCACAGATCAAGAGTCCAGAATATCAAACCACAGAATTTTAACATTTTGTTGGAAGGACTATGTATGTTTTGTGTATGGCACAGATAATATATTTTTAGGAAGAAGAAAGTAGGCATCAGTGGGCTAAATGGTGGTTCCCAAAAGATACATCTAACTCATTGTCTCTAAGAATCTGTGTGTGGTACTCTATTTGAAAAAAAACGGGGGGTTCTTTTTTCATAAATGTAATTAAATCAAGTGTATAAATGAAGAGAACATTATCTATTATCCAAATGGGCCTTAAAGTCAATGATAAGGATCCTTCTAGATGATAGATATTCAAAGGAGAAACACAAAGGATGAAGCAATATGAGGCCTCCCATGGGAGACCATCAAAGTCTGTCACATCTTTGGGGCAGGACCTAGGCCCTCCTCCATGTATCTAGGCTGAGAGAGTAACCCTCCATAGGGAATGAGCTCCCAAAGCCCATTTGTGCATTAGGGATAAATACTGGTTCCACTGCCAGAGGCTCCATAGACTGCCCAGGACTCCCAACTGACACCCACATTCAGAGGTCCTGGATCAGTCCTATGGTGATTTTCCAGCTGATAGACTGGGGTTCCACTTGCTCAGGAATCAGGAAGGTTGAGTTGGAGGAAGAACAGAGAAGGAGAACAAGGAAAGAGATACCCTAATACAGGGAGCCATTATGGGTTTAAAGAGAAATCTGGCACTCAGGAAATCTCCAGGATCCACAAGGATGACCCCAACTAAGAACCTAAGCAATAGTGGAGAGGCTACCTTGAATGCCCTTCCCCTATAATGAGATTGATGTTTACCTTAAATGCCATCATAGAGCCTTCATCCAGTAGCTCATGGAAGCAGAAGCAGAGATCTACAGCTAAGCACTGAGCCAAACTCCTGGAATCCAGTTGTAGAGAGAGAGGAGTGATGAGCAAAGGGGTCAAGACCATGCTGGGAAAACCCACAGAAACAGGCAATGACATTCTTATCGCCATACATTTTTATTTACTCAGAGATTTTGAAGACCCTGAGTGTCATGCGAGATTGTTTAGCAAAAGATGCATTATCTCCTTCCCATACTTACGAAGTATGAACATAAAGTGAAATGTGCTTAATGAGAAGCAGTCATGGAGTCTTATCAGGACTGTATTTAAATGAAGGGGTCCTCTCACCTCCATAGTCAGTCTCCAAAGCAAAAACCCTTATTATTTCATATAGAGGGAAAAAACCTGATTTCTCAGAAAGAAAAAATATTCTAAATACTGTCTTTTTATAATCTTCATAGATGTTGAAGTTGGATAATATTGATTAGGGCTAAAATATGTCCTCTTAAATTCTTACAACACAACTAGAAACACTAAAAGCACAAAAAAAGCAAAATCTTGCCATCTACTTGATTTTACATAAGGTACATAATTTTTCAACCATAATTTTTCACTAGAATTTTCATGCCATAGGTACTCTTCAGAATGTGAATATTTCAGTCTTTCTCCAGATTCTGTGTAGAGAACTACAGATTATTTACATTTCTGGAACTCTTCTAAGAAGTGCACTAAATACTCATTCATCCAGTTTCTTTGATTAGAATTCTGCTCTCAAATTAATTCACAACTTGACAACTTACAAGGTTAAAATATATTTTATTAACAAAATACTAAATTATTATTGAGTTCTCTCTGTTTTATGGCTGTTTATAATAAGCAAATAGATATGACATCAGACAATGCTCCTTTTGCATCACTGTAACTTCATCTTTAGGAACCACTGAATGATAAGGTCTCAGAAAGTAGGAGGTTCAAGAGCCTCAGAATCATGGCCCTTAAATTAGCACTCCCTTTCATCTTGAGGCTGTTATGGCTGTTAAGAATTTTAAGAGCTGAAAATCATTCTGAATTTGAAGAGTATCACAAATAAGCTAATCAGCTTTAATTCATGGGAAGAAATGTAAGACACTGTAAGAAAATTAACTCCTGCCAAGACCAGGTGGAGTTAAAATATGCTAATTTATATATGCTGATAATATCTAAATTATTCTAATCTCTAACAATTATCTATTATTTTGAAAACTAAGGTAGAGTAACTTATGTGTATTCATTTGTTCAAAACAAACAATGAATGTACAACATTCAGGCATTCTTAGGTTTTAGCAGCTTACACATAAGGATAATTATCACAAAACAATAAGCCAGTAGCCATTCAATCATTTTAATGCCTTAGAATCATAAAACCTAAAGGTTTCTAATATCAAATAATGATAGTAATCCCATGATCAATTGATACCACTTTGAAAAATAATGGAGACAAGGCACTATAACTGTCTTAGAGACAGATGCTGTCTATTTGGGGAATGTTCCTCCATTAATTATATTTTATTGAAGTTTCAGTACACAATTCTCTTTATAGTTATTATTTACACATAAATATAAATATGGTTGTAGATAATTGCAGGCACAAATATCAGATCTAATATTATTTAAAGTGTATTATATATATATATGTATGTATATATCAGCTGTAATGATATTTAAGTATATATCACAACTTCGAGTTATATTTATGTAATAATTGCCCAGAAAAGATCTTTACTATAAAATATACAAATGCTGGTTTAATTTAAGAAAGCTGTTGCCAGTGCCAAGCCAGCTAGATATTCAAGGAAAACTTTCAACTAATAAAATGATGGTTTAGGTAAACCTCTGCTTAGTGTGTTTGCATGCACATGTATGCACTTACATGCACATCACAGCACCTGTGATGAGATCAGAGAAAACTTTAGGGGAGTCAGTTCTCCCAATGCACCTTGTTGAAGTAGTATCTCTCATATTGTTTCTGCTGCATAATGCATACTCCAGGTTAGCTGCTCCCTGAGCTGTAGGCAGATTCTCTTGTTCTGCCTTCCATTCTGCCATAAGTTGCTGTGATCACAGAAGATACAATGATAGCTGGTTTTTCTTAAATAAGGGTTCCAGAGAATGAACTCAGGTTATGTGGCTTGTGAGCAAGAACTTTCTATGGATTGGTCATCTTTGTAGACCAATTTTTGGATAATAAATTCTAACATTCCTTTATGTTGTGGGATGATCTTTTTGTATGCTGTGAAGATATACCTTTGTTAAGGTGCCTTCTGATTGATTTAATAATGAGATGAATGGCCATTAGATAGGCAGGAGAGGATAGGCAGGATTTCTGGGGAGAGAGAGGAAGAAGAGGAGGGATCTATGGGCACAGATTTCGCCAGCAGAAATGGAACAAATCAGATGTTCCATACTGAGAAGATCCATATTGCAAAATGAAGATTTAAAAAAACGGGTTAATTAAGTCATGCTAGTTAGAAACAAGTCTAGGCTAAAGACCAAGCTTAATAATAAGCTCGTGTGTTGTTATTTGGGGACTGGTGATCCAAAGATAGTACAACAAGAAAACTTACTCAACTATATATTATAAATATAGATATAATAAGTAGATGGAGTCATGTCATGTTTTCATGTGGCTGTAATTCTGTGAAATTTTCTTCTTTTTTACAAGACAGTAATGTAAGCTAATCCATATAGTCGTATTATGTTTATATAAACATGTATGTTCCCTTTTTCAAACGCTACTTCATAGCTGAGAAAAATTGATTTACTACCCAAAACCTGGCAATGAGTCTTTTTCCCCCAAAGAACCACTATAACTTCCTACATGAAGAAGAAGATATAAAGATCAATAATTTTAAAATATCCTAAAAAAGATCAATGAAACAGATATATCTCTAGCTACACTAGTAGATTAAAAGATGACAATTATCAGCTTCAGACATGACACAATATCATGTCTAATGAATTTGTACATTGACATTCAATAAAGAAATACTTATGACCACAAATTTGAAAATTTAAATGAAGAATACAAAATCTTTAGGAGATATAAGCTACCAAATTAACACAATTTAACACTAAGCTATAATTTTATTTTTAATCCAATTGCAGCACAAACCCTCTAATTTTCACAGCTAATTAGAATTAGTCTGCAAATTGGGTTTAGTGTTCAGGTGTTTTCAGGCACAAAACTAACAAATACTTTCTTGTTTCAAAAATTAAATATTGGAGGATCCCAAGAATACTTGCTGAATAAAGTGTAAGTGTTTTGAAATAAAACAAATTTAAACAAGAAGAAGCAAAATGTGATGCTGTGGGGAAAATAGTTTGAAACAGAAAAGACAAGTAAACTCTTCCATTCCGCCGCCGACAGACCCAGGAATAGGTGAGTGAGTCTCTGCCCGCTCCCAACTCCAGGCCAAAACATCATACACCACGACCACCACCCCCCCCACGCCTGCGCCTGAGGGCTTGGGCCAGACACGCCCAGGCAGGGATGAGCTCCCTGCACCCCGAATCTGCTAGCACCCCACTCTTCCATTCCGCCGATCGACTGAGGAACTAGGAACTAGTGAGGAGACTACCAGGAGCGTCAAGACCATCCAGAGTTGTGGACATTGAATTCCTGGCCCCCACACACCACTGGGTCACAAGAGGAGATAGAGAGACCACACCTGCACCCACTAAAAGAAGATATGGGGAGAAGACAGAATAAGATTTCACTCAACAACAGAAAGACCAATATGACACCACCAGAATCTAGGGACTCCACTCCAGCAAGATCTGAAAAGCCCAACACAGAGCATGAAGATGAGATGGACCTCAAAAATTATCTCAGCAAGTTGATAGAGACCTTTAAAGAGGAAACAAGAAAATCCCTTAAAGAAATAGAAGAAAAAGCAAACAAAAAATTAAACGAATTGGAGGAAAAGACAAACCAAAAAATTCAAGAAATAAACAAATCTCTTAAAGAATCTAAAGAAAGCCAAGAAAAAACATCCAAGCAAGTGAAGGAAGCTCTTGAAACAGTTCAAAGCATGAAAGCTGAAATAGACACAATAAAGAAAACACAGAATGAGACCATGCTGGAAATGGAAAAGCTGGATAAACGATCAGGAACTAAAGATGTAAGTATATCCAACAGAATTCAAGAGATGGAAGAGAGAATCTCAGCTACTGAAGACTCACTAGAGGATATACATTCATCAACCAAAGAAAACTTCAAGTCCAACAAATCCCTAACAGAAAATATCCAGGAAATATGGGACACTGTAAAAAGGCCAAACCTAAGAATAATAGGTGTAGAAGAAGGTGAAGAAACACTGCTCAAAGGTACAGAAAACATATTCAACAAAATCATAGAAGAAAACTTCCCCAACCTACAGAAGGATATGCCTATGAAAGTACAAGAAGCTTACAGGACACCAAACAGACTGGACCACAAAAAGAAGTCCCCCCGACACATAATATTCAAAACTCCAAATCTACAGAATAAAGAGAAAATATTAAGAGCAGCAAAGGAAAAAGGCCAAGTAACATATAAAGGCAAACCAATCAGAATCACACTCGACTTCTCAATGGAAATTCTGAAAGCCAGAAGGTCTTGGATAGATACCCTACAACACTAAGGGAGCATGGATGTCAACCAGACTACTGTACCCAGCAAAACTTTCAATCATTATAGATGGAGAAAACAAGATATTCCATGACAAAAACAGATTTAAACAATACATATCCACAAATCCAGCACTACAGAAGGTTCTGGAAAGAAAACTCTAACCCAAGGAACATAACTACATGCACAAAAACACAGGCAATAGATAATCTAATTTTACCAAACACAAAAAGAAACAGGAGGGCAAAATCCACAGGCAATGATACCACCAAAAAAAAAAAATCCAAAACAAAGAAGAACCAATGAACAATGGACATTAATATCCCTAAATGTCAATGGTCTTAACTTACCCATAAAAAGATATAGGCTAACAGAATGGATACGAAGACAGAATCCATCCTTCTGCTATTAACAAGAAACACACCTCAACTTCAAAGACAGGTGATACCTCAGAGTAAAAGGATGGGAAAAAAATTTTCCAATCAAATGGGCTCAAGAAACAAGCTGGGGTAGTAATCCTAATATCTAACAAATTAGACTTTAAACCGAAAGCAATCAAAGGAGATGAAGAAGGGCATTTTATACTCATCACAGGGAAAAATCCATCAAGATGAAGTCTCAATCCTGAACATCTATGCCTCTAATACGAAAGCACCCACATTTGTAAAAGAAACATTACTAAAGCTCAAACCACACATAAAACCACACACACTTATAGTAGGAGACTTCAACACCCCCTTACACCATTGGACAGAACCACTAGACAGAAACTTAACAAAGAAACAAAGGATCTGACAGAAGTTATGACACAACTGGGTTTAACAGATATCTATAGAACATTCCATCCAAACACAAAAGAATATACCTTCTTCTCAGCGCCACATGGAACCTTCTCAAAATTGACCACATAGTTGGCAGCAAAGCAAACATCCACAGTTACAAAAGTATTGAAATAATCCCCTGTATTATCTTATCAGACCACCATGCATTAAAGCTAGAATTCAACAGCAATACAAATTGCAGAAAACCTACATTTGCGTAGAAAATGAATAACACCCAATTGCACCATTCTTGGGTTGAGGAAGAAATAAAAAAAGAAATTAAAGACTTCCTAGAATTTAATGAGAATGTAGACAAAACATACCCGAATTTATGGGACACTCTGAAAGCAGTGCTAAGAGGGAAGTTCTTAGCACTTAGGGCTCACATGAAGAAACTGGAGGAAAGTCACATTAGCGAATTGACAGAACAACTGAAAGCTTTAGAGCAAAAAGAAGCAAACACACCAAGGAGGAGTAGATGCCAGGAAATAATCAACCTGAGAGCCGAAATCAGCAAAGTAGAAACTAGGAAAACAGTACAAAGAATCAATGAAACAAAGAGTTGGTTCTTTGAGAAGATCAGTAAGATAGACAAACCTCTAGCCAAACTAACCAAAAGGCAGAGAGAGGGCATGCTAATTAACAAAATCAAAAATGAAAAGGGGGATATAACAACGGACACTGAGGAAATCCAGAGAATCTTTAGGTCATACTTTGAAAACCTGTATTCCACAAAATTGGAAAATCTAAAGGAAATGGACAGCTTTCTGGATAAATATCACTTACCAAAATTAAATCAAGATCAGATAAACAGTTTAAATCAACCTATAACCCCTAATGAAATACAAGCAGTAATCAATAGCCTCCCAACCAAAGAAAGCCCAGGGCCAGATGGCTTCACTGCAGAATTCTACCAGAAATTCAAACAAGAGCTAATTCCAGTACTCTTCAAACTGTTCTGCACAATAGAAGCAGATGGGATATTGCCAAACTCTTTCTACGAGGCTACAATCACTTTGATACCCAAGCCACACAAAGATATGACTAAGAAAGAGAACTACAGACCGATATCCCTCATGAACATTGATGCTAAAATACTCAATAAAATATTGGCCAACCGAATCCAAGAACATATCAGAAAAATCATCCACCATGATCAAGTAGGCTTCATCCCAGGGATGCAAGGATGGTTCAACATACGAAAATCCATCAATGTAATACACTATATAAACAAACTGAAAAAGAAAAGCCACATGATCATCTCACTAGATGCTGAAAAAGCCTTTGACAAAATCCAACATGCCTTCATGATAAAGATCTTGGAGAGAACAGGAATAACAGGAACATATCTAAACATGATAAACACAATATGCACCAAACCAATAGTCAACATCAAAGTAAATGGAGAGAAACTCAAAGCATTTCCTCTAAAATCAGGAACAAGAAAACGCTGTCCACTCTCTCCATATCTCTTCAATATTGTACTTGAAGTTCTGATAGCAATAAGACAAGGAAAGGGGATCAAAGGGATACAAATTGGAAAGGATGAAATAAAACTTTCACTATTTGCAGACGACATGATAGTCTACATTAGTGACTCGAAAAACTCTACGAGGGAACTCCTACGACTGATAAACACCTTCAGCAAGGTAGCATGACACAAAATTAACTCAAAAAAATCAGTAGCCCTACTATATACAGATGATAAATCCAATGAGAAAGAAATCAGGGAAACATCACCTTTCACAATATCCACAAGCAACATAAAATATCTTGGGGTAACACTAACCAAAAAAGTGAAAGATCTGTACAATAAGAACTTTGAGACTTTAAAGAAAGAAATTAAAGAAGATACCAGAAAATGGAAAGATCTCCCATGCTCTTGGATAGGTAGAATTAACATAGTAAAAATGGCAATCCTGCCAAAAGCAATCTACAGATTCAATGCAATCCCCATCAAAATCCCAACACAGTTTTTCACAGACATTGAAAGAACAATACTCAACTTTATATGGAAAAATAAAAAGCCCAGGATAGCCAAAACAACTCTTTACAATAAAGGATCTTCTGGAGGCATCACCATCCCTGACTTCAAGCTCTACTATAGAGCCGTAGTTCTGAAAACAGCTTGGTATTGGCACAAAAATAGACTGATAGACCAATGGAATCGAATTGAAAACCCTGATATTGACCCACGCACCTATGGATACCTTATTTTTGACAAAGGTGCTAAATCTATACAATGGAAAAAAGATAGCATCTTCAACAAATGGTGCTGGTACAATTGGATTTGGACATGCAGAAAATTTCAGATAGATCCATACCTGTCACCATGCACAAAACTTAAGTGCAAATGGATCAAAGATCTCAGCATAAATTCAGCCACACTGAATCTTCTAGAAGAGAAAGTGGAAATCACCCTTGAACAAATTGGCACAGGAGACCACTTACTGAACATTACGCCAGTAGCACAGACACTGAGGTCTGCAATTAATAAATGGGACCTCCTGAAACTGAGAAGCTTCTGCAAGGCAAAGGAAACAGTCAGTAGGACAAAACGACCACCCACAGAATGGGAAAAGATCTTCACTGATCCCACATCTGACAGAGGACTGATTTCCAAAATATATAAGGAGCTCAAGAAGCTAGCCACCAAAACACCAAACAATGAAATTAAAAAGTGGGGTGCAGAACTAAATAGAGAATTCTCAACAGAGGAATCTGAAATGGCTGAAAGACACTTAAGAAAGTGCTCAAAATCATTGGCCATCAGAGAAATGCAACTCAAAACAACTCTGAGATACCACCTCACACCTGTCAGAATGGCTAAAATAAAAAATACCAATGACAATCTATGCTGGAGAGGATGTGGAGAAAAAGGAACACTCCTCCATTGCTGGTGGGAGTGCGAACTTGTAAGACCACTCTGGAAATCAGTATGGCTGTTGCTCAGAAAAATGGGAATCAGTCTACCTCAAGATCCAACAATTCCTCTCTTGGGTATATACCCAAATAGGGCATGTACATACAACAATGACATATGTTCAACCATGTTCATAGCAGCATTGTTTGTAATAGCCAGAACCTGGAAGCCACCTAGATACCCCTCAACTGAAGAATGTATTGAGAAAATGTGGTATATCTATACAATGGAGTACTACTCAGCAGAAAAAAGCAATGGAATCTTGAAATTCACAGGCAAATGGATGGAACTAGAGGAAACCATCCTGAGTGAGGTAACCCAGTCACAAAAAGACAAACATGGTATGTACTCACTGATATATGAATTTTAGACATAGAGCAAAGGATTACCAGTTTATAATGCTCTTCACCAAAGAAACTAGGAAACATGAAGGACTCTAAGGATTAAATGGTCCCCAGGAATGGAAGTGGCATGAACTCCCGAACTAATTGGGGGCATGAGGGTAGGGGGGGGAAGGTGCTGCTACAATAAGAGCAAGAGAAGAGGAGAAGAGGAGAGGAAATGGAGGGGCAGAAACATTGAATTGGGGCAAGAATAGAGGAAAGAGAGCAGGATGAGAGATACCATATCAGAGGGAGCCACTATCGGTCCGAGAAGAGATCTGGAACCAGGGAGATCTCCAGAGACCTACAAGGATGACACTATCTGACAATCCAGGCA
Source organism: Cricetulus griseus (assembly GCF_003668045.3). Taxonomy (NCBI): domain Eukaryota; kingdom Metazoa; phylum Chordata; class Mammalia; order Rodentia; family Cricetidae; genus Cricetulus; species Cricetulus griseus. The sequence goes on from NC_048595.1 coordinate 401,072,584, forward strand.
ATGGTGGAGAGGATAACCCAAAAGCCCTTCCCCTAAAATGAGATTGATGACTTCTCTTTATGCCATCCTAGAGCCCTCACCCAGTGGCTGAAGGAAGCAGAGACAGACATCCACAGATATACACTGAGCCGAAATCGGGAATTTAGTTGAAGAGAGGGAGGAATGAAGAACGAAGGGGTCTGTACCAGGTTGGAGAAACCCACAGGAACAGTTGACCTGAACAAGGGAGAGCACATCGACCCCAGATGCTGTCAGGGAGGCCAGTACAAGACTGATCCAGACCCCTGAACATGGATGTCAATAAGGAGGCCTCTGCATTCCAGGGAGCCTCTGGTGGTGGATTAGTATTTTTCCCTGGTGCAAGAAGGGACTTTGAGAGCCCATCCCACATGAAGGATTACACTCTGGCCCTGGACACATGGGGAAGGGCCCAGGACCAGCATAGGAAGACTTGGTGGGCTTTGCAGAGCCCCCCGTTGAGGGCCCTACCCTGCCTGGGGAGTGGTGGGTGGATGGGGTGGGGGTAGGCTGGGGGTGGAGGAGGAGGGTTGGGGGTGAGGAGAGGGAGAAGGGACATGAAATAAGCTTGTTCCCTAACTAGAACTAATAAAATAAAAAAATAAATAGAAAAGACAAGCTAATGTGTCATCATAGTTAGTGGTCTATTAGTAAGACCAGTTAGTACTGAAAAAAAAAAGAATGTCACATGAGGAAATTGGCAGCATGGTTTGAACTGTGATTTTAATACTGATTAGAAAGTTCTCAGAGAAGTATATGAGAAGAAGGGCATGTTGAAGAGTAGCTGGAGTATCACACTCCCATGTAGTGAAGGCTTCCAGGAGCTACAAAATGGGTCAAAAGAACTGTGAAGACCTAAGACACAGTCTACAGTTTTTTTTTTTTTTTTTTGCAATGTAATGTTTTTATTAGTTCTTTGAGAATTGTATGCAGCATTTTGGTCATATTCATCTCCATTCCTTACCCCCCCCCTGGACTCCCCTAACTTCACCCAGACCTACAATTGCTTCAACTTTGCGTCTTCTCCTCTTTACCTCCTCCTTATCTTCCCCTACTTCCTCCTTCTCCTTTTTCATAACTCATTGAATCTAACGTGTGCTACTTATATGCTCCTGGTTGTTGGCCATCCACTGTACCCACACACTTAAATAAAACTGACTCTTCTTCCTCCAGAAGCTGTTTGTGTTGGTTTGAATGAGATATAATCTCATTCAATGATATATGATCCATAATCTCAGGCTTTGAAAAATACTTGGTCCCAAGCTGGTAATGTAGTTTGGGTAGTTTTAGGAGATGTGGCCCTACTGGGGTAACCATGTCACTTGGAATGAGCTTTAGAGTTTAAAAACTCATTCCATTTCTAGTATTCTTTCTCTGCTCCCTGCCTGTACTCAGGACTTGAGCTCTTAGTTTGTTACTCCCACCTTCATTTCTGCTTCCATGCCTGCCATTTCATATGATGATAATGACTCATGTCCTTCTGGAATCATAAGCCCAAACTCTTCTAAGTTGTCTTGTTCATGGTGTTTAACCGCAATAGAAAAGTAACTAATATACCATCAACTATATATAATTTCTCAGGTGTGGGGCTCATTTACTCCTTTTTATGCTGCAATATAGACTACCTTGGTCTTATGAAGGCAACAAACAGGTACTTGGGTTCATGAGTTCAGGTGTCCTGGCATGTCCAGAAGACAATGCTCCATTCCAGTATGTCCTTACATCTGTTTCTTAGAATTCCCACTTCCAGGTGGCTCCTGATCCTTGAGTTTGGGGTGAGTAATATTTAAGTCCCATTTGTAGCTGAGCTTGCCTCAGAAAGACTATATAAAAAGATTAGTAAATATTAGATTCTAAGTGTCTTGTGGAATCTAGGTGGTTATTCATCCATTACGTGACAAGAAACATTTTAAAAATTCAATGAGTGTTAAAAGAGAATAGGACAATAAAGCTTGGGGGAAAACATGAATTATGACAGATATCTGAGAAACGTGGTTCTAAAACAGTTTGATATGACTCTTGTTTTTTTACAGTTTATTCCTGTAAGATCAGACTAAACTGATTTAGAACATTAAAGAAAACTAGCATTTTCCCTATAGACACATCTAATGAGACAGTCATGGGAGAAGCCTAGGGACACTCACCATTGAGAAAATTCTAGGAATTTCAATGATTATCATTTGTCAGTATTTCAATTTTATAAGTATTTTAGAGAATGATAACATATTTTTTTTCAGAAAATGTGTTTCTTTCTATCCAATACCTGGAAGAAACAAAATAAATGTGAAAAACAAATTAATGAAATGATGCTTAAGAGAGGGAGGAATGAAAACAGAGCCTACCTAGTAATGATGACTAGGTCTAGGGATTAAACCAGAAATATGAATGGCTAAAAAGAATGAAAAGTGAACATGCTCTAAAAAGTCATCAACTTTTCAAAATTCGCATTAGGCTTTTCACAAATATTATCTTGATTATTTCTCTAGAAAATATTGTGGGTTCAGAATCCACACCTCTATGGTGATGAAGTCACTCAGCTTCAAAGAGTCAGCAGAAGTCATTGCCCAGTCAGAAAGGCACAGATCTGCCAGAATGGCAGATTTTCTGATTGCAAGTGCCACTTTATTTTTCTTCTGTCTGTTTTATCCTTGGTCTTTTATTATGTTCTACTCCAAAGAATGCAAGTCCAGTGGCATATGAGAACTGAGTGATGATGGATGAGAAAAACATAACAAAAGTAATTTCACTTCTATAATGTAGTGGGAAGCAAAATCCCAGTGGGAGATGTCTTTAGAATTCCCCTTGTAGGACCCATTGGTATCAAGAGCACTACAAGGAAACCCACGGAATCAACTGACTTGGGCTTATAGGGGCCCACAGAGACTGAACTAACAACCAGGGAGTCTGCATGGGACTGATCTAGGCTCTCTGCTGATATGTTGCAGTTGTGTGACTCCGTCTTCATTTGAGACTCCTAACAGTGAGAGCAGGGGCTTTCTCTCTGACTGTGTTTACTGTTTTGGGGACCCATTCCTCCTAATAAGTTGCCTCTTCCAGCCTTAATAGAAGAGCAGGTGCCTTGTAACACTGAAACTTGACATACTGTGGCTGGCTGATACCCAAGGGAGGCCCACCCATATCTGAAGAGAAACAGGGGAAGAGGAGTGGATGGGGTAGGGTGGGAGGCCTGACAAGAGGGGAAGGATAGAGGGGAGACTTTGGTTGGGTTGTAAAAACAAAACAAACAAACAAAAAAGAATTCACCTTGCATGGAGGAACGACTGCAGCTCTCACTGCTTGTCCTATTGTGGGGAGGAGAGTGTAGGGTCAAATAAGCACAATGGTTATGCCCAATTAGCCAGTGGGGCAGTTTCAGGGAGCTCTGCAGCAGCCTGGAACTCCTTTGACACCCTGACTCTGGACAACAATGGACGTACAATGTGAATCCCAGTAATAGTCCAGTGTTTATGGTGCTTCAGAAGCTAGAAACCTTGAATTACATCAATGACTTGCTGCAATAAGTATTTGCATGTAAAGTTGTTCGGGCAAAAAATAATATAGCATGTGACCCACAGCAGTTCGCTATGCCACTTTGAAAAATGAATGTGCAACACAGAGGCAAAAGAGGTTCAGGATGGAGTGGCAGATGGAATGGCGGTGCACAGCAGAGAGGTGGAACTAGAGACATAGAGGCAGCGGGCACCTGTGGTGTGGCCAGAGGCCAAGCTGGTGTTTGTGGTTTGTCTGCCAAGGGAAACCATATTGATGCTCACGTTCTGTGCTGCCACAGAGGGATATGTTAATATCCATGTTACTCCTGGAGGCCATGTTGATGATGGTGGTCTGTGCTGCCACTTGAAGCCATGTTGATGTCTCTGGTCCTGGTCTGTGCTTCCCCTAGAGACCATGTTGATATTAGTGATCTATGCTGCAGCTGGAAGCCATGTTGACGTCCATGTTCCATGCTGCCACCAGAGGCTGTGTGGATGTCCCAGATCAGTGCCTCCACTGGAAGCCATATGGAAGTTCCATGTTACAGCTGGCTGTGATGGGCAAGAAAGTTTCTTTTGCAGTGATATCAAGGACTGCAAACTCATAATTGAGAATGAGAGACATAGAGGGCTCTGTGACTACACCCCGCAAAAATAAAGAAGCAGTCCAAACAAGAAGATGTTGAAGAGAGTCCTTAAGATTCAACAGCTGGACGCTCCATTGTCAAATTACTTATATTATTCAGGGCTTAGACAGCAGACAGAAGCTGATTATGGTTGCCTTTTCCAGGTTTATGGGTTTGGAAATGATCCTATGTATGGCCTCACTTAAATCCAACTTTCAATTATTGATCAGTGACATGTACAATGCTTTGAACAATATTGTATATTCATGTTATTATACTTGGAGTTATTTCCTTGGAAGTGTGATACTGCCAATAAAATCTAAGTCTGTGTGGTAAATTTGCATTCTTTGTCACAGCATCACATCACAATTCTTCCTGGATGTCCTTCTATGATATGATTTTTGTTGTTGTTGAAGTTGCTAAACTGCCCTGGCCCTCGGGGTTCTGGTAATTCATGTGTCTGAGGTGGACTAAGCCTGAAAATAAATGGGCAAGAAAGAGAAGCAAGACCAAGCAGTGTCCTTGTCAAGGTCTAATTTATTAAACGCAAACAAGGAGTTTTTAAAGAGAACGGAGGAAGTAGAGAAAGAGGAAGTGGGGGAGGAATGGATGTTAATTGCTCTCAAGTCAGATCGGAACCTAAGGGGTGAGGTGCTTGACTAATTGGCGATTAGCTGAGCATGGAGGTTGCCAGGCCTCTTGTAAAGGGGACTTTTATATCTAACCAGGGCTGGCTCCTGACATCTCCCCTTTCTATGTATAATAGAATGGAGCATCTGCCTTAGGCTACGTGATGGGCTTCCACAGCCAGGACCCTATGTTTATGATATTGTCATTTATATGACAATGAGGTAGAGCCTCTGTCTTAGGCTATGTGAGGTGCATCCACCCCCAGCACTCCAGGGAACTTTCAAAAGTCGAGCAGCTCGAGAGGGCTCAGAGTGGGTAACTGGGTCGAAGCCTCATGCTAATCCCGTCACGGAGGAACACTACAGCTGGTGAGATGGTTTGGTGTCTGGCCTGCAGCATCATGATAATCCTGTCATTGATGTCTCCAAGGCCAAGGAAATCGAGAGGTTTGATGTTCAAGGCCCGAAAAATCCAGTCCTTTAGGAGGACTGTCCGGGTTTTCATTATGGTCAGGCAGCTCAGGATCTTGTACCTCCAGGCGATGATAATAGACCAAAACCGGTTTTTCGAGGATGGTGTTAATCTGAGACTTAATGAATCTGGTTAGTCTTTGAAAAGCCCAAGGCCCAAAGGAAATTAATAAGAGAAGTCCAACCATAGGACCAAGGATGGAAGGTAACAAAGTGGACAGCCATGGAGAGGTGGAGAACCAATTTTTTGTACCATGATTCGGCTTGTTCTCTTTGTCTCTTACGTTTTTCTAGGCTATCCTGAACCTTTTTAGGCTATCTTCGACTAGGCCCGTTTTATCTGCATAAAAACAACATTCTTCCTAAAGGGCAGCACACAGGCCCCCCTGTTGTAGGAAAAGAAGATCGAGGCTTCTCCTGTTTTGTAATACAACCTCAGAGAGGGAGACAACAGAATCTTTAAGATTTTTCAGTCCCTCTGTAGCTCTTGTACATCTCTATCAACTGTGGCACTTAATTGTACCTATTGTCTATTGGAGGTGACTAAGGAGGCTATGCCTGTTCCTGCTCCCATGGCCCCCAGACCTAAGATAATGGCCAAGGTGATAGCAGTAATGGGCTCCCTTTTGGATCTGGAGGGCAGTGCCTCGGTCCCAGAAATTCAAAAAGGTGTCTGGATCATGGATGTTTAGATGGGGCAATAATTGAACCAGGACACAATAATCTCTTTTAGACAAAAATATCAAGGTAACAATATAAGTGGTTAATCCTGAGGAGCAGGCGAGATAAGAATTATTAAAAGTTGAGATGTAAAGAAAAGAGGAATTAACTATAAGGGTTTGATTACAAATTTGAGAAAGGGGAGCTGAGGGAAGCATTTTTGGCCCAAGAAGGCATAGGTCCAAATCTAACATTTGTCCAAGTGTTAGTCCTTGGCCGTCAGTCGGATTCCAGCGTAGGGAGGAGGTATCATTAGTGGGGTGTAGGTCCCAAAAACCTGCAATGCCCTCATAAAAGGGAGGGGCGGCAGAATAGCAGACCCAACAGTCCTCTATAAGGGACCGGTTAGCCGGGTGGACGGCCTGAATAGTAGAATTAACTAGTGAAAGTGTAAGGTCAGCGGAGGAGGGAGGGCCCGGAGGGATGGTCGGCTGAAACACAGTAGAGAGATGGGCCATGGAGCTAGTGGCAGGGGGTATCTGTGGAGGAAGTTTGCCCTTGGTGCCCTAATTGGGATGTAACTCTGGATTGGGTCCGATGGCTACCTTCTCGGTGAAAGGAAGGATTTTTAGCAGCTGGATCTTAAAGGTAAGGCCAATGTTACAGCCTGAAATGTAGAAGTGAAGGCCCCATTGGACACTTCTCCCTTGCCAAAGGCAGGATAATTTCCCCTTTTGGGTAAAGGTAATTTGTAGGGGGTTACACCAATGGGAGCCACAGCGGGAATTAAGGCAGGTTGGCCCTGAATTAAGTTGTTGGGACAGTGGGTCTAGTCTCTTAACTGCAATAAGGTCCCAACTGGAGGAGGGTTTCCAGTATGTATCTCCAGTGGTCTTATACCCCTAAGAGGCACAGAAGTAATCATTCTCAAATCCACAGTGAGCCTTTAGAGAGCGATCTCTATGAGAGGCAGGACAGACGTATAAGGTGCCATTGTAAGATAAGTTCTAGTGAACTGATTATAGCAATTAGGGGTGGTTGCATACCTCGTGGAGGTAATAACAGGTCTAGGTTGTGGCATAAAATGGGAGGGAGTTCTCCAGAGAGGGTTGGTTCCCATAGCCAAGGCACAAAGATCTACTATCAGGGGGGAGTAAGAGGGCTGAGATCTAATGTAGGAGGCATTGGCAACATCACCGGTTTGGTTGATGATCATCCAGGTGTAGTTGTAGATCTGATAAGGGCTTGCAGCAGCAAACGCAATTGGAGATGAGAAACACAGGAGTAGCCAAAAAGACAGCATCTTTTATCTAAAATTAAGCAGAATTAGAAGACTTCTCAGGGGCTTCCCTGGGTGGATTATATAGTTTTAAAAAGTGTTCAGGTAACCATCTAGCATTATTGGCCTGAGTATCAAAAATACATGCATGTCCTTTTCCCCAAATGAGGAACTGATCTGCCATTTATGAGTGAGGGGATCTTTCCATAAGGCCTGAGCATAGTTTTGGGCCGTTGATGGATGCCAGAGGCGATCCGTGGCTGATTTTCCTCTAGCATCATATGTGAGGAAATTTAGCACAAACAATGCATGATTGAGTAGGTTCTTATGATTGCCTTAGTGGGGTATAGAATTCCTCCTTCTGAATACAGTTTAAACAGCATGTTTTTAAGTGTTTGGTGAGCTGTTTCAACAATCCCTTGGCCCTGGGGGTTGTAGGGAATACCAGTAATGTGGCTGATATTTAAATGAGAACAAATTGTTTGAAGGCTAGACTGGTATATCTAGGACTATTATTTGTTTTAATATTCTTGGATTGGGGTAAGGCAGTTAGGCAGGAAAGAACATGATTTATGACATTTTTGGTGGCCTCGCCTGCCTGGAGCGTGGCATAAATGAAACCACTGTAAGTGTCAATAGTCACATGTATATATTTTAATTTCCCAAACTGGGAGAAGTGGGTGACATCCATTTGCCAAAGTTGTCCAGGGAGCAGACCTCGGTGGGGGGGGGGGGTTAACCCCAAGATGGGGCTCTGGCAGGAGAGTAAAACAGCCTTTGCAAGAGTGGACTATCTTTCTAGCTTGTTCTCTGGTAATGCCAAACTGAAGGCATAGGGTATGGGCATTGAGATGATGGGTGGCATGGGCTTGTCGGGCTAAGGATATGGGGTCAGAAAGAGGGAGGCCCGTTTGAGCCAAGGTAATTGTTTGAGTGGCTTGATCAACGGCATCATTTGCCCAAGAAAGGGGCCCAGGCAACCCAGAATGTGTGCGAATGTGACCAATAAAGAAAGGGGAGATTCGGGTTAAAATCAGGCGCTGAAGAGTGGAAAAGAATGGAGCTGCACCTGTAGATGGGAGGATATAGGGAACGGTCTCAACACAGGGAACAGAGAAGGCAAGATAAGCACTATCAGTGTAAAGGTTAAAGGGTACATCAGGGAGAGTTTGAAAGACTTTAATTATAGCCAAAAGTTCTACTATCTGGGCAGAGGAGGCCGAGGTTTGAAAATAAAAGATTTTGCCATCTATAGAATAGGCAGCCATCCTGGTAGACAACCCATCAGTGAAAACCAGTCCAGCATCATTAAGGGGAGTCCTTTTTGTTACTTTTGGAAAGATTACGGTTTTTTTTTTTAAAGAATTGGACAAGTCTATTGGTGGGGAAATGATTATCAATAAGGCCTTGGAAGGATATAAGATTACTTGCCCAAGTATCTTCATTTTGGGTGAGCCATTGTACCTGAGAAGGGGTATAAGGGAGTACAAAGATGTTGGGGTCTTTGCCAAATAATTTGAGACTATGCTCTCTGCCCATCCTAATGAGTTAAGAAACTAGACAGGGGTAGGTAGGGAGGACTCGGCCAGGTGAAGCAGATAGATGGACCCAATAGAGGGGATCGTTCTGCCAAAAAAGGCCTGTGGGCGTAAATGGCATAGGGAAAATAAGGAAGCTCAAGGGTTTATCGGGGAAAAATAAGAAACATATTGTTGGTTGATGGCTGTCTCCACCAGGGCCAAGGCCTGGGTAGCTTCGGGGGTGAGGATGCGGGGAGACAGAGGGTTAGAATCCCCCTTTAGAATGTCAAAAAGAGGTTTGAGTTCTCCTGTGGTGATTTTTAGATGGGGGCAAAGCCAATTAATGTCACCAAGTAACCACTGATAGTCATTAAGAGTAGTAAGGGAATCTTTTCTGATCTGAACCTTTGGGGACATAATTTTATTTGGGAAGAGTTCATAACCTAAAAAGAGTTGAGGGGAGTGAGTTTGAATCTTTTTGGGGGATATCTGTAGGCCTTGTAAGGCTTTAACAAGTTGTTGGGTGACAAGGCTCAAATTTTGTTTATCAGGTCCGGCCAAAAGGATGTCATCCATGTAATGAATGATGTACAGATGAGGATGTTGAACCCAAAAGGGATCTATAACCTGGGTAACATATTTTTGCCAGAGGGTGGGACTGTTTGCCATACCTTGAGGGAGAACTCTCCATTGGAAGCGGGGCATAGGGCCTACATGATTAGTAATAGGAATACTGAAGGCAAAGCGTTTGCAATCATCAGGGTGAAGGGGAATGGAAAAGAAACAATCCTTGAGATCAATGACAATTTTAGAATATTGTTTAGGGATGGCTACTGGAGAGGGAAGACCAGGTTGTAAGGCTCCCATGGGCATCATAGTTTTATTAATGGCATGGAGGTCTTGTAATAAGCGCCATTTGCCCAATTTCTTTTGGATGACAAAGATGGGCGTATTCCATGGGGAAGTAGAGGGTTCAATGTGTCCCGTAGTTAGTTGTTCCTGCACCAACTCTAAGGCTGCAGATAGTTTTTGGGAGGTAAGGGGCCATTGGTCAATCCAGACAGGGCTATCATTTTTCCAGGTGATTTTATCAGCCTGGAGTGCAGGTGGAGCAATGGCCCTCAGGAAAAATTTTGAAATCTGATTCCATCTGATCATTTTTTGGATGTGAAGCAAAGGGGGTAGTTATACCCTGACCACCTTGACCCGGTAGGAAACCCTGAGAGAGCATTTGTTGGGTAATTATTTCATTGGGGTGTACATAACAACCTGCATCTGGGAGAGGCTATCTCTTCCACAAAGGTTAACTGGCAGGTTGGGGTCAATGAAAGGTCAAACCATACCTGAGTTGCCTTCACAGTCTCGCCATGTTAGAAGTTTAAAGCTCTGAAGGGGGTTGTTTGATTGTCCTATACCCTGTAAATGTGTTATGGAGGGCTGAGTTGGCCATGTTGAAGGCCAGGATTTTGATGAGATGACTGTGGCGTCAGCCCCTGAATCTAAGCTGCCCTGAAACCATTTGTTTTCAATCTGGAGGCTAAGCAGAGGATGGTTCTTGGAGATGGTCCGGACCCAATAGGCATCAGAAGAATCAGGGGAAGAATTACCGGGCTCTTGGTTATTAATAGAGGGTGCTCAGATATCTAAGGGGAGAGGGATACCTTGGGCAATTCTCTGTCCTGATGTTATAGAAATGGGGCCAGAAAGGGAACTAGCCAGTAATTTTATTTCTCCCGAGTAAGCATTATCTATTATACAGGGGTAAATAGTAGGGCCCTGGAGGGTAGAGGAGGCTAGACCAAGAATGAGGAAACAAGTATCTGGGGTGATGGGCCAGAAATCCCTGTGGAGAGAATCTGTACACTGTCCTCAGGGTTTGGTATTGAGTTTTTGGCGGCACACAGGTCCAGTCCTGTGCTTCCTGGGGTGGCTCTGTAGAGCTTGGAGGCACAGGTTGGAAGGATTGTGCCTGCAGGCTTGGCCCTGATGCTGGCAAGAAGGGGATTGGCTGTGGGATCCGGGGCTGGCCCATCAAGTCGTTTCCCTGAGGAGGAGGCAGGGGATTCCCTTGAACATCAGTTTTGGATCTACAGTCCTTGAGCCAATGTTTACCCTTCTTGCATCTGGGACAGACAGTTTTTGGCAGGGGTGAAGGGGCAAGGGTCGAGACGTCATTTGGGGATCAAGATGTCGGGATGATCCCTGAAGGTCGGGTGTCATATTTTGGGAACATTGTTTAGCAAAATGTCCGGGTTGGTGGCATTTAAAGCAAGCTCTGTTGTTACCTGTTGTTTGTAGAGCTGCACCAATAGTCATAGTGATCCCCTGGGAATTGCTCTGTGAGAGTTTTTGAGAAAAAGGGTCAACATCATTGCAGGCCCGAATCATTTCCTCAAGAGACTTGTTTCTAAAGGTGCCTCTGAGTATATTCGGCAAACACTGTTGGCATTCTCGAAAGCTAGTTGTTTAAGGAGTTTGTTGTCAGTTTCTACTGTGCCCAAAACCCGTTCTGCAGTCTCTTTAAGTCTCTCTACAAATTCTGTATAAGGTTCATTGGCTCCCTGAATGATCTTAGTGAGGGGTGTAAACATGGACCCTTGGCCTGGGAGAGCCTGCCACGCACCAGTAGCAGCCTGAGAGGTTTGTCCTAAGAGACCTATGGGAAGCTTAATCTGGAGATTTTCAGAGATAAATTTTCCTTGACCGGTGAGTTTATCAAGGGACCATTTTTGAGTAGAGGGCCTTTGTTGAATTTTGGTAGCAAGATCTCAGCAACAGTCATAAAATTCAGATTTCCAAGTTAAGTATTGCCTGCGGCTAAGGACTGCCTGTGCAACATGGTGCCATTCGGCTGGGGTGACATATCCCTCTCCTGAGAGGGCCTTTAACAAGGCAAGGGTGATTGTAATTTTTGACGGCTGAATTAAGTTCCTTAAGGGCTTTAAATTTTAATTTTTTAAAGGTGTTTTCGGTTATTTCTGTTTGTTTATCTTGGTCCTCATTATCTGACTCAGAGTCATTTTTATCCCTCTTAATTTTATCCTCTTAGTTTTCTTCCTCGTCCTCCTCCCTAGTTGTATGAGTAGAGGAGGGGTCTTGGTTAGAGGAGGATGGCGTATGTCTGGAGCCCTGGTGGGTTAGGACAGGAAAGGCCAGCTTAGTGGATATGGAGATTTTTGGCCTGGTGCCTGGTGGAAGGGATGTTTTAGGGGCTGTAATGGGCTGAGTGGGGAATCTGAAGATCTATGGGCCAACTGTGGTCTGGAGGGATGTGAGGTCTAGAGAGAGCTGTGAAAACTCCTGCTGTAATTATAAGACCTCTTTAAGTTCTGATATTTGTTGGGTGAGATGTTTTTTAGCTTGAATTAAGGCATCTGTGGAAGATGGGAGAAGGGGAGCCAAGGGATAGCGTGGAGGGGCGGTAAAGCCCGAGAAGGGAGGCCAGTTGGGGTTGTAATAAGTGGCTGCTGCTTCTTCTAGGTCCTCCTCGTCTGAGGGACTTAGGTGATCGGTTTCTTGTTTGGGGTTTGAACAAAAGACAGGTTTTTTTAAGGTAATTTTTAAGGTTTTTAGGGGAATGAGGCTCGAGGCCCTGTAAAGAGGGATAGAGATTATGGGGAGGTTTGTCTGTAAGATGTGACGGGGGAGGGGGGTTGGGTCTCTTCAGGGGGCATAGGGATGGAAACTGAAGGACAGGGAGAGGATGGAGGTTTGTCTATGGGGCAGTCAGAAGCAGGAGAATGAGCGCGGGAGATGGGCTCAAGAAAGTTTTTAATTGCAGAAGTAAGGTGAGCAGAGCCAGGGGAGTTAGTAAGGATATCATTAATAAGATTCCAATAACTAAAAGTCTGTAAGGGAACTGCCTCAGGATCCTTTTCTTTGAGCAATCTATTAAGATCCTCTCTGACTTTTTTCCAAGTTAGGGGATGAATGTCTGGGCCTTCTAAAATGACCCATGGACATGTTCTTGACAAAAAGGCAAAAAACTGAATCAAGTCCTTGCATTTTACTCAAATTCCTCTTTCCAGAAAGGAAGTCTTAAAATCCCTAATGAATTTGACTTCCTTAGACAACTTTTGGCCCATTATTATTGAATGGAATGAGGGGGACTTACCAGGGAATCAGTCACTCATGAGCGGCGAAGACGTTCCCAGACCAACGTCCATCGCAATTTGGTGATCGAGACTTTGCTTCTCGGTGTGCACTTCCGAGGTTTTCCTTGGGGGGAGGATCTCTGTTCGTCGAAGAGTCTGTACCTTGGGCCGCACGTTTGGGCACCACCTGTCCCGGCCTTCAGGGATCTGGTAATTTCAGGACTAAGCCTGAAAATAAATGGGCAAGAAAGAGAAGCAAGACCAAGCAGTGTCCTTGTCAAGGTCTAATTTATTAAATGCAAACAAGGAGTTTTTAAAAGAGAAAGGAGGAAGTAGAGAAAGAGGAAGTGGGGGAGGAATGGGTGTTAATTGCTCACAGGCCAGGTCAGGTGTCCCGGAACCTAAGGGGTGGGGTGCTTGTCTAATTGGCGGTTAGCTGAGCATGGAGGTTGCCAGGCCTCTTTTAAGGGGACTTTTATATCTAACCAGGGCTGGCTCCTGACACTAAACTATTGAGTAACAAAGTATGTAGTTGGTAATGAAAATTTCCATGTTGTTCATTTACATATGTATGAACTTTTCATAAAATGCAAAAAAAAAATAAGATTGGGAAAAAAAGTTGTGAAAAGATGATGAAGTATAGTTCTTCACAGTTAATAGGTTAGCTAGCAGGTGGGGGTATGGAAAGACTCAGTTATCTTTAAGGTGCTGGCCGCTGGGAATTTGACCAAGCTCCAATGAGCATACAGGCAACAAAAACTGGAGTTATTCTTTTTCCTTTTTGGCGAGAGTTTGTAAAGTATTATTTTGTGGAAAAATAAAAATACTTTAAAAAGAATTCCCCTTGTAATTATTTGGTATGATTTATTATAAGCTTAATGATTATTTCCCAGTTGAAACAACTAGCATCCAATTGTCAAATGACAAAAAAGTTTAACATTAATGAAGGACTTAATTTATAGTTTCAATTCAATTAATACTTTGTAGTATAGCTTTCCTAAACTATGTATTCATGTTTAAGATATTATTTATATATTTAAATTACCTTAGTTATAATTTACTAGACTGGGACTCAAAAAACCCATGAGATATATATGATATGCTGAAAATCATTTTGCAGGGATTAAAGTAAAACTGTAAGAGCTACTTAACATCACAGCTTTCTCTTTAGTGTTTAGGAATAATCCTAGAAACAAGTGTATTTAAAATAGTCATTGGTAAAATAAATGGTGGGAACTACCTAATCTGAATCACACAGGAAAAATAAAGCTGGCCTTGGGATGGTGATTATAAAGAAAACTCTTGCTGGGCGTTGGTGGTGCACGTCTTTAATCCCAGCACTTGGGAGGCAGAGGCAGGCAGATCTCTGTGAGTTCGAGGCCAGCCTGGTCTCCATAGCCAGTATAGGCTCCAAAGCTACACAGAGAAACCCTGTCTCAAAAACCAAAAAAAAAAAAAAAAAAAAAGAAAGAAAGACAGAAAGAAAGAAAAACTCTTTAGTATCTGAACATAAAACACTGAGAATATAAAACGCTCCCTCAAGTCAACCAATCAATATCATTGAATGAAAAGATAGTGTACAAGAAAACAAATTTCAAAATTTGAAAGTTAGAAAATAATACAAAAGTAAAATATCTTTTAAAATATTCTCTAAGAATAAACAAATATGTATTGCAGTGTTTGAGAATATTAGAAAAAGTACATTTACTGTGAATTTTGGACTTATAAATACATGAATGATAATCATTACTACAAAAATAATTTTACTTCTTTAAATATAGTTAGCTTACTTTTCTTATCAAAATAGATTTCTATGAATTTCTCTTTATAGATGATTTATGTGTGAATCAAAATAAACCAATAGGTTTTCATTTATTAATTCTTTGTTTTTCTATTATATGAGTACTTCAATATAAATGAAACTAAACATAAATAATTTGCATGGAAGTTAACAAATCAGCAATTGAGATTAATTGTATAAAGAATATTTGTAAAGAGAAATGTTTACTATTTACAATAGCTTTCTGTGAGAAAACAGTGTAATTTGTCTTCTGTTAAGCCTTTCCTGGTTATTCAATTTATGTAGGCTACATTTTATATAGTTTTAAAAGAATTGTTTAATTTTAAAAGAGAATGATCAGTGTAAATAGGCAGATATTAGCTGTGTTTAATGAAAATAGCTGTGTTTCCCATGTCTGCTGTGAGGCCCTGAGGCCATAGAATGCCTTCCTGTGAAAGGCTCTGACATTGTCAAGCATAGGATTTTCCTCAAGCATAGGATTTCCATGAGGTTTTCATGGAGTGACAAAAAGCAATTGAATTAAACAGGAAACTCCTTTGACCAGCTCTTAGTTCCTACAAAGCCAAGTCACACTTATTTATAGTGTCAGCCAAACACCATTTCCTTTGTTGTTGCCTAGCTTCCATCTCAGGACCATGCAGAGAAAGCTTGTCAATCCCAGACCAATCCCACAGGGTACTGTGCTAATAATTAGCCCCTTTATAGCTTCTCTATGATAATTGTTTGGCTGGAATCTCCAGCTCACCCCTGCTTGAGCCAGTCATTCCTCCCTCTCCAAACCTGTCTGTCTCAGAAAAAAATGATCAAAAAAGTCCAGTTCAGGAGTGGCTGCTCCTCCCCGGAAGCCGCTTGCTGCTCAAGACCCCACTTAAAAGCTTACCACACTTGGATACAGACCCAGCGTGTCCACAGGGTATTTAAGCCTTCTCCTTTACACCAGCCATGTGATTCACCCCCCACCTCGATTTCTGAGGGCTGGAGGGTCACTCAGGAATGCTCTGTACAAATAAAACTGGTCTTTTACTTTGTAATTTGGCTTAATCTGACTTACTGCATCGGCAGAGAAAACTATTTTCAGGGTACAGAAAACCTATCAATAATACTCGCAGACCAAGTTATAATCAGACTCTTTCATTTGTTCTAATATAAACCTTTTTTGATCACATATCTGTTTGAGTCTACAAAATTCAAATAACTGTGTTGACTTCCTTCCTGTAGCATGTTCTAGACTGATAGCCTTTGGGCACATTTGGGTTGGTTTTTGTTGTTTTGTTTTCTAGAGTAGTATTTCAACAGAAATATGACCATGAATCTATAGGTAAAGTCAAGGACGTTTTTTATGTCATGATAATTATGCACTCAAGCTTGAAACTCTTATCAGTAAGAGTAACCCAGCAAAGTAAAATCCATGATTGGGAATTATAAATTTTAACTGCTGAAACCAGTGACCTAAGATAAGTGACAACAGCAGTAACAATAGGCAGAGAACACATTTAATACAAAAATATTTCTTTTTATTTTAGTGCCTATTCGGGGGTGGCACCTTTTCATTTCACCACATCTCTCTTCCTTTCATCTCCCAAGCACAGATTCTTAATTCCTGGAAAGTATTCTCTGAAGAATGTTCTACTTGAAGTGCTAAAAATAATTCAATCATACCTGAAAGTTGGGTACTCTATTTTGATCTGGAAAATTGATCACCTATTTTTTTTCTCAAGTTATGATACAGCCAGTAATGCAAGATGCATCAACCAGCCTTCTATGATTTTCATCAGAGATGCATTTTATTCTCTGGATTCAGGTTCACCATAAACTGGCATTTGCTCACACAAGCACTTTCCTACGACCTGAAAGGAACCCTACCAAAGTATTTATACATTGTCATGTTTCCATAAAAATTTCAAAAGAGCCACTGTTAGTTAAAAAGTTTGTTTCCACAGTAACTGGCCCCCTCCCCGTCAAATCCCCCTTCTTCATAGTAACATGAGGGTAACCAAAGGGCATGTTTGGAATGCAGTTAAAGGAGAAATTTTTCAGTTTGGGTTAATTAGTATATTGATGTGGTTTCCAGCTGTTTCTATAAGTGGTTCCTTAATTGCTAGTATTTCTGAGGCAGCATGAGCTTCTAGAAGTATTCTCAGCTCTCACTGCAGTGACTCTTGTCAGCATTCAGCCAGAAGGCAATAGGCCAAGATGGTTTTCTACAGCATCAGCATTGAAATGGTGAGAATGGACACGGCACTCTCAGCTCGCAACATGCGGAGTGTGCAGTTCACATGTGCAAAGTTCGTCCATGGTTCAAACAGGAATAACTTCCAAAAGAATGCTTGGATCTACAAGTGCCCACTCAGAATGAAAGTAATTTATGCTTAGAAGTACAATTTTTAATGTGGAACCCTGCCCCACTTTTTCTTCTTATTTTGATGAACAGTCTTTAAAATAAAATGTGTCAAGATTCCTGTTTATAGACTACAACCTGCAGCAGTACTATAAGCAACAGATAAAGCTGTATGTAAAGATACAGGTTTCCTTGTGTTCAGTTAATAACACAAGTTATTAACAATTTGATTAATTATAATAAAAAATTTTTATGAAATAATTTTCTTTTGGAGAGAGGGTTTCTCTGTGTAGCCCTGACTGTCCCCAACCAGGCTGGCCTTAAACTCAGAAGCTCAGAGATCTGCCTCTGCCTCAAGTACTGGGATTAAAGGCATGCTACAGGAAGCCCTAGTGAGGCTTCTCACAGGAAGCCCTAGTGAGAAGATTCTTAGCATTTTCTAGCCTCTCTATAAATATACCTTTATACAACCACTGCCAGGACAATATAAACAAATTATGGAAAAACCTACATGTCTAAATTAAGATGTCTAAGTGAAGTGTTTTTTTCTGAAATTTGTGCAGTTAGCCTTCCTCTTAAAGTTAATCTTTTATTACTCCTTTCTTCATCAAAAGCATTTGCTTTTTGAGCTACTTCTTTATTTAGAATTCTGGGCACTTTTTCTTAGAGGAATCTTGCTTTGGTTTTAACATCAATTCTCACTGAAGCATACTTGCCCTTCCACTTCTTTGCTTGCCTCTCTATCTCTAGAACCTGCCTCCTCACCCCATGCTCTCTAGGCTCCTTTAGGAAGTCATTCTGTAAAATTCAAATCAGACAGTGAACAAAACATCAGGCTCACAGTTCTCCTCATTCCAATTAATCTTCCCTGCTGCTATCAGAGGTAACACAGGAAGGAACAAATTTTAACGACTATGAGACATAAAGCAGCATTCCCTACAGACCTTTTGTTATGCCAAGCTCCCCGGACCCATGCAGCTACAGTAACATCTCCCTTTTTCTACAAGAGAGATATTCTTTTACCACAAGGTTAGGCTTTCAGAAGAATCATGCAGGAGCTAGGTATCTGGGTGTGCCTGTGCAGAATTATCTTGAATATGTTCATATGGAAAGCCTCATTTTAACTGTGGTCAGGACTATTCCCTGTAAGGGGATCTTAGCTTGTATCCGATGGAGAAAGTGAGCTAAGCATTAATCCCTCTCTTTATGTGTGTGGATGTGATCAGCTGCTCCGAGCTCTGATTACCTTTCCTTTTCTGCCACAATGGACTGTATCTTGAACTTTGTCCTAAAGTGAGCCTTTCCTTATGCTGCTTTGCCTGTATTTTATTACAGCAACAGAGAAATTAATGAAGAAATGGTCCATATTAAATATGGACCACCAGAGAAGTTCCATTCAACTTATTCACCAATTTTATGTTCTCACGACTATTCATTGTTTTGTTGTTAATTTGGGGGAATATATTTTAATTACAACATTCTCCCCCTCCAAACCCTCCCTTATATCTCTTCCTATCTCCTCCAATCATGGCTTCATCCTTCATAAATTGTTATTGCATGCATATGTGTATTTGTATATACACGTATTTTCCTAAATATAGCTTATTAAATCCATATAGTGGTACATGTATGTACGGTTTTTTTGGTTTGTTTGTTTTTTGTTTTTTGTTTTTTCAAGACAGGGTTTCTCTGTGTAGCTTTGGAGCCTATCCTGGCACTCGCTCTGGAGACCAGGCTGGCCTCGAACTCACAGAGATCCACCTGCCTCTGCCTCCTGAGTGCTGGGATTAAAGGCGTGGGCCACCAATGCCTGGCTGTATGTATGTTTTTAACTTGAGCTCTTTTTTTTTTTTTTCAGTATTTTCTTACTGATGTCTCCATACGTCCTGTTACAGTAATTAGAAAGCTTCTTGAAGGGGAATTTAGCTTTTCACCATGAGTACTGCAAGATGTCTACTTGGTACTCATTCATTTGTTCATCCATTAATCCTGTATTTCTGTTAGTGTATATAGGACACTTTTCTGGTGTCCAAAAATAAAATTTGTAGTAGATTCACAATAAATGTTAATATGAGCATATAAATTACCTTCTACTTTTGTCAGAAGATAACAACATTGTACCTTTCTTGCAATTTCTTCCATGTCATTATCATAGAGTACTTTGAAGGTGTTTTCTCTTCTGTTCAATGAAACATCTGTGGAAAAAATAATGGGGCTGAAGTGGTTTCTAGGCTGTACTAGCTGAATGTCATATGAATACTCTAGTAACAGTATTCTCCTTTCTGAAAAGGAGAAATTATCTCCTGCCTCACAGGCATACTCTAAGAATTAGATGACACAAAATAGAAGCTTACTGTAAACCATTGTGAGACATCAATGGTAAGGTGATGGGGGATGTTCTTCTGTATATATGTTACTCTTATTGCTTGATGAATAAAACAGTGATTGGCCTGTGGTCAGGCAGGAAGTATAGGTGGGGATACCTGACAAGGAGAATGCTGGGTAGAGGAAAGACAGAAGCTGCCAGAAGGAGATACCATGTAGAGACAGGAAAGATATGACAGGCTGGGCATTCTCTGTTAAGATAAGGTCATGCAGAAATAACATAGACTAGTGGTTTAGTGGTTGTGGGTTAATAATTAAGAGTGAGCTAGCCAGTAAGAAGCCTAAGCCATTGGCCAAGCAGTTTATACTTAGTGGAAGTCTCTGTGTGCTTATTTGTGGCTGAATGGCTGTGGGACCAATCTGGAAAGAAACTCCAGCTACAGTAAGGTGCTAATTTCAGGTGAAATGTGCTATTGCCCTTCTTCAGCTATTAGGTTTCTCATTCCCACCATCAATAATCAATCATACTAATTATTTATTACCGCTTAAGTGAAAACTACCAAAGCTGCTTGATCAATCAGAGTGAAGTAATGTCCAGATATGTTCTACTAGATAAAGAGCTTGGAACTGAAACTATGTTTTCATAAATCACCATGAATACAGTCTCAAAAGAGACGATAAAGGACCTGGAGAGATTGCTCAGTAATTAAGAGTACTTATTGCTCTTGCAGAGGACCTAAATTTGGTTCCTAGCAACCACAGAACAGAACTCAACCACCTGTAACTCAAGTTTGATGGGATCAGGGAGGGGAGGAGGTACCCCTTCCAAGACCACCACAGAGACCAATCCATATGCAAAAGCAAAGCGCCTTTATTCAAACTCGAGCTTGGACCCTCCAAGTATCCAACACAGTGGTATGATCTGGGAATGCCAAGCTCAGACAGGCCAGGTTTTTATCATAGTAGAGATTAAAGGTCAGAATTTCCAGGGTTCAGGCTGACATTTGTCTAGGGATATCTTGTCAAAAGGGGATAGGTATGTGCTGGGCTCAGGAGCATCTGGTCATATCTGTATCAGTCAGGATGTTATGTATTTCCTTTGGAATGTTAAGAATTTTCCCTGTAGATGCTGATTGGCCCATTGCTTGGTGGTGCCTGGGAGCTATCAGTTTGTCGTTTCTCCTGCAACCAGGTGTGGCCTTTCAGTAAACCAAGACTTAGACCTACTCTCTGAGTGGTTTCTATTGAGCTCACCATGACATCAGTGTAGCCAAGCTGTTCTCAGCACCATAATCCAATGCTATCATTTGACCTATGCAGGTGCTTGGACAAACTCTGCCTGGTTTATAGGGATTTGTTATACATGTATTCACATATCTCATAGGAAATTAACCAACCAACATACTTGGTTGAGTTAGACAGAGGATCTTCGTAATTTTAGTAGTTTTCTATAAGAGGTAGGAAAACTGAAAATAGATTCTTCTTTGTGCTAAAGTTGGAAATGTGGACCTAGGGGCCCTGTTGCCCACAGTTGCAGCTTGCAGCAATCATAGAGATAAACAGACAAGATATGGCAAAACCAGGCAGCGATAAAGTTTAAATACTAGATTTAAAATTCTCCTTAAAAAACAGAATGAAAATTCTAATAGCCAAAACCAGACACTAAAACCAAAGAGAGATGAAGAATATATTGAGCAAATCAACAGGAATTAAGTTAAAGAGAATTGATATCTGTTGTTGGACCTGAAGACAGGCTCAGGCAAATGAAACATATTCTTGAAGATGTGAATATATTTGCATTCTTGTTTTGTAATCATACTGCAGGTTGGGGGAGGGTTGAGGTTAATTGTGCTGTTTGCAATAGGAAGTTATTCTCATTCAACCATGTAAAAGCATCAGGTCTGCAAGTCCTGTAGCACATTTTATGCATTGCTTCTAAACAAATCCAAGTAATTCAGTCCTTTATTTTCCCTTTCAAAAAGATGGGAGTCCTAATACTTCCAGGTTTCTGTTTCCAAGTATTTAATTAATTAATATAAATATAAAATATTTATTATTAATTTATATTATTTGCACTTATTCCTATAAATTGTTATAAATTAATATATATTACTAATATAACCTTGTTTATAAATTATTAATGTGAGTATAATACAAATGTTAAAAAATAAATATTAATTTATTGGCACTGTTATTAGGATATTCTTTGTTTAGTTTTCAGTTCTGAGAAAACTCTATTCCATAAAAATCAAAGTGATTATTATCTTCTATCAGACCTTTTGTAAAATGCCCATGCTGTGTCTGATTAACTGTGTTAGAGTGAATCTGAAATTAACTATCACTGAGTTATTGCTATGCATTGTTTAAGCGTTTGCTTCTCCTTTTAATCTTTCATATTCACTACATAAGTCTCCCGATTGTCTCCAGTGGCTGGAGTCTGGACCACCACGTCTTTCCACGTTTCTAGCCTCTTAGTCAAAAAATTGAAAATAAAGGATTGCACAGATTTTCAGAGGAAACAAGATGATTTTATTGTGAGCTAAGTGATAATACAGATTGCAGTTTGACCTTGTGGCACATGAGTAAGAATACTCAAGGGCCCCAAGTATTGTTTAGTATTTCCTTTTTAGGGTTCAAAGAGAAGTTTGCTTACTAAGGGACATAGTAAGGTGGTTCTTCTTGTTTAATAGATTATAACATACATTTACTATTCCTGCTTCACATGTCATTTATGATAACACATTTGATTTTAATCACATTCATGCCCAGTTATATATACGCATAATATGGTAAATAGGGAATCTTTCTCTAAAATTTAACTTGAAGGTGACAATTTGCTTCACAGCATTAACACACAAAACAGTTCAGATGGATTGGTTCTTTTTTTCCTCTTTTTATCCATATACATTGGGAGTACACTTGAACAGAAACTAAATTTGTTTGATACCAGGGGCAGAGAACTCTATACTATTGTTCAGAGAAGGAAATACATGTAGGTGAAGATTTGAGGTTGACAGGTGCATTTGGAGAGTGTGTGTGTGTTTGTTACATTCAGATGAAGGAATTAGGCTGAAAAGTGCATTATTATAAGAGACACATATGTATATAATGCAAACCAAATAGGGTCCTAAGCTAAACTGTCCCCTATGCTTGCCTGCCTCACACTGATATCTAACTTTAATGCCTCTATATTTCCCTCTCAAATAGAGTTTAGATATTTGATATTCACCATTTTCAAAATAGTAATACAGTCACTTTTGGACAACTAGAAGGTTAGAGAAACTGATCTTCCTAAGAGGAAAATTTGCATCTACGTATACGCAATAAATCTAAAACTGTAACAGCCTGACACCTTCTAGAGGCCTTACTAATAACAATAGTTAATTAACATACACCTTATATTCTGTAAGTATTATTATATATATGTATATGTATCATATGTACATAATACATATATCATATGTATATGAAAGTCCATGAGGATAGTGAAAGGACATTGTTTACTTAAGCTTTCTCCAAGAGCTACAAGAAGTAGCAATGAAGTCACTGTAGTATCACTGGGGGCACCGTCGTTTACCCTCTGCAGTTACAATGAAAATACTACATTTTCCTTTAGTCTCTATGATGAGTGATGAAATGTGTGGTTTGGAAGGGTTTATATAGATAGATTTTCATAAATTTTAATTTTTCCCTCTGTTGTACTGAGAATTGAACCTGGGCCCTTCCGAATGCTAGGAGAACGTCCTAAATAGACCTAAGGTAACTAGCCTCCTTTTTATTCTTCATTTTTGAAAAAGATCTCACTGACTTGACTCATATATCCTTGAACTCACTCTGGAGCCCAGGCTGGCCTTAAACATGGCCTGTTGCCTCAGACTCTTAAGTAGTTGTCTTCCCGTTCTACACCACCAGGTATGTCTTAGTTTTACATTTTATTATATATTTGTCTATAAAACAAAATTTTCTATACACATTTTATGTACCATGGAATATATTTCTTTAATTTTTCAGTTTTTCTATGCTATATGGTTCATTTGTGAGCTTTTCAAAATATTAACAAATCTCCAAAAATCTTTGATTAATTAAATAATGCAGTTCAAATCTGTGTTGTTGAGGACCAAAGTACAGAACTCTGCAGATCATTCTGAAAGGACTGAAGTACTTCATGCTGCATCTTCCAACCAATTACCCTTTTGTATATCTTCAATTATTTAAGTCATGTTTTGATTATTTCCTTCCTTCCTTCCTTCCTCCCTTCCTCCCTCCCTCCCTCCCTCCCTCCCTCCCTCCCTCCCTCCCTCCCTCCCTCCCTCCCTCTCTCTCTCTTTCTTTCTCTTTTCTTCTTTTTGAGACAGGGTTTCTCTGTATAACAGTCCTGGCTGTCCTGGAAGTCACCTTTCTCTGTCTCCAGAGTGCTGGTGTAAGACCCGCGGAAAGCTCAGGCCTCCAGAATCTCAGCCCAGGACCGTGGTCACCCCAATCACCAGGCTTGATACAAACTGCATGAGGCTTTATTGTTGTTTTAATGAGCTAACCCCATGTTAACTCGGGCCTTCCATCCATCCACCATGGTGGATGGCTGGGAAAGACAGCTCGAACCGGCTGCATAGAGATCTTGTAGGGCAGTGTAAGGGGAGTGTCTAGGGGTATGCACAGGCTCAGGATTGGTGTGCCTCCAGGCTTGGAGGGCTTGCCCTGTGTTGATTGGCCAACTGGTTGTTATGGCCCATAGGCCATCCCAGGGTGGTTGCTATGCTCTGTGTGTCATTGCTGTGCACTTGTACGAAAAGCACACCAAGAGCCGTAAAGCATAGCGCCACCAGCTAACTTCTGATTGGTTCCTTGCCACGAGGCAGGCATCTGACTTTCTAGTGACTAGAACAAGGTCAGATAAGCACGTGTTCGGCTGTTATGGCTTCCAAAAGGGGCAGACATCTGACCTTAGTGACTAAGACAAGGTCAGACAAGCATGTGTTTGGCTGTTATGGCTGCCGAAATGGGGAGCTGGTCCCTTCACTGGAATTAAAAGCTTGTGCCTGGCACCACCTGGCATTATTTCTTTTTTAAGGAATTTCTCTATACTTTTACTTTTCCCTCCCAAGTCTGCGTATATTTTTAAATAAACTAAACCATTTAGAGTTTTGTTCCCCTCCTCTGAATCAGTCTTTACATCTCTATTTTTTTCTCTGATCACATGAATCTTTCAACATGCTAAATAGCATGGCTATGATTAAAATTTCCCCTCCTCTGAATCAGTCTTTATATCTCTATTTTTTTTCTGATCACATGAATCTTTCAACATGTTAAATAGAATGGCTACGATTAAAACTCTTGGCTTCCTGAGAGTCTAACTTCATGGTGGGGGTACTGGTGGGAACCATCTTTATTGCCACAAGTCTGTGGAGTTTGTAGGTCCATGTCACCACCAAGAAGCAAGTCACTGGCTTCTCATAAATACCATTTAAGTGTTTGGTAACAGGACCTCTTACAGTTTTGCCACTAACACTGAGTCAGGAAGCCCCTCTTAAAGGATCCAAGCCTCTGCTTGCCTCTAGAAAACAGAGCCCAACAGAGAAAATGTTGTTACCAAGAAGCCATGCTTGATTCTATTCTTTTGTGTTTAGAATGAGGCATTGCTTAAATGAATACCTAAATATTGTGTTTAGAGAAAAAGGACATATATACTATATGATAAGAGTGCATACATACTATATGATAGTTTTAAATTAAGTTCTAAGAAACTCTAAAACACAGGGATCTAATACAGAGTCTTGATTTTCATGGATTAGGTTGGCATGAGAGCATGATTATGAAGGAATATCAAGAAAGTCCAATGATAGATGTCTTCTATTTTCCTCATGGTAATCCAGTCTATGGTGGCACTTCTCAAAAGCATACTTTTGCAATGACGTATGTAAAAATGTACAGTCTGCATGAGGGCTATGGTTTAGTTGGAAATACTGCATCTATGCCATGGTTAGGTAAGATATAGCTGGAGAAAGCAATGAGAAGTATTCAGGTAGAATATAAATATTCTCACTCCTTGTGAGAATGATCTCAATGATCTCAAAATAAAAAATTTAAAGTCTCCAGATGTAATTCATGATTTCATTCATATAGACTACTAGAGTGACTTCAGCAAATAGGGAGGGGTTGGTGATTTGGAGTTTAGATGAAGAAGACAGAGTAGTGACAGTGGTGATGTCAGTGATTTAAGAACAGTTTCTGGGGATATCCAGGAGAGTTCTCAATCCTAATCCTAGTAGGAGACGTAACACTTAACAACCTACCCATGTGGCAACATTTACAATGGAATAAAACACCAACCACAAGAAAGCTAAGTGGATCTAAATATACTTAATTATGAGTGAAGTCTGTGTTTTGGTTGATAATATTGTAGCAATGTCAGTTTCCTGGTCTGGGCTACTGAAGTGCCATTTTTGTAAAATTTTAGTATTAAAGAAACCTGGGTGAGAGACAGGAATTCTCTGCACTTTTCTAATAACTTTTATTTGAATCTAAAATTGTTTCAAAGCACAAGTTTAAAAGAAATGACTTGAAGTGGCTTGGGTGTCCTTTCCTGCTCCTTCCCTGCATTATCTGCTGCCTAACAACTTCATTTCTTATTGAGAAGCATTACAAATGCAAAAGCATCACTGAATTACTTCCCAGTGACCATAAAGCAATCACATTATTGCCTGGCAACCAGCCCAGAGTTATGGACAAGCAGTTACTGAGGAAAAGATTCAAGTGCAGATTTTTTTTGAAATTTACCTAAAAATAAAAAAGGTGTTCATCAGCTTAGGATGGGAGTATGCACAGTTGAACAACATAAAATGGTTTATAATTTCTCCCTTCTTGTCAAGTTTCCAAGACTAATATTAAAACAATAACATGAGGCAGCATTTGGTTCATAGTGAATCAACATCCTACAAGCAGGTTGATTGCATATATTGTAAAATCATTCTCTAGGTGGGCTATTGCTTTGCTTCCTTAACAAACTAGTTATTTTGTGGGAGTGTGTTCTGCAGTTTATTAGTAGATTAAAATCTTATTATAATAATGAATTAATAATACAAAATCTTATAATAATAAAGCATATCACTATTATAAGATTTTAATTTTATTATTTTAATATTTGAATTTTAGTTCTATCAACTTAACAAACAAAAAACATAAAATTCTAAAGTACTGTTTCTTTTTGCTATGAGCATAAAGCAGATGGCTCTCTGTTCTTTCAAAGCTCAGCTAAAACTAGATTTGTTTCCAACAAAGTAATTTCTATTAACATTTCTTTGTGTTCCAAGAATTGCAATTGTGACCACTTTGTAAACAATAAGTACCTGAGAAGGTGTGACAAAATAATTTGGCAACTTTAAGTTTATTTGTGTAAAAAATATGGGACATATATATTAAATATTGTCAATACCAAGATTTATCTAAGCTGTATTTTCCCAGTGACTATTAAGAAACTCACCCATAATCCTTTGCTGTCAACCATGTCCCTTGCATACTAGGGCAGTAGTTCTCAAACTTCCTAATGCTGTGATCCTTTACTGCAGTTCCTCATGTTGTAGTCACCCCCAACCATAACATTATTTTTGTTGCTACTTCATAACTGTAATTTGCTACTCTTATGAATCACATTGTAAATACCTTATATACAGGATATCTGATATTTGACCCCTATGAAAGGGTCATTTGGCCCTAAGAGGGTCAAGACCCATAGGATGAGAAATACTGCACTAAGGGTACTTTGCCCTATGGAAATATGTTTCCCCAAGAGACACAAACAAGGTTCATTTTATTAACTCCTAAGATTTGTACATGACTTTCTTTAATATCTGTTATAAGTCCAAATGCATACCTTCCAAATTCTTATTTGCATAGAGGTTGGTTTATTGATTTTAGGACTATTTGAGGTCTGGAAATTATCTAGGCACAAAGATAAACATTTTCTGTTCTGCTAACTGCCCAAGTCTTCCTCTGATTTTAAGAACAATTCCAGCTCCCTAATCACTCTAGGTAACTTGTCTGCTCCTCCATAAGCAAATCTATGACAAAAACTACCCAGCAGGGGACTCTTCTCTTCAGATCTGAACTTTTCCCAAGTTAATAGATTTAAAAAATTGCCCACTACATTTTTACCATTGACCAAATCAAATACAAAGAGATGTTTTGATTTTTACTTAATATTATACTGTACTGTGCAGCACATGGTTCCAATGAAATATTTAAAGCACACTAAAATTTGAAGCTAGTAGCAGTTTCTGTGTAGGTATCCTTTACAGAAATTCAAGGGAAAAACCAAGCTGTATAAGAATTAAAGTGCCTTGGAGGCAATGATGAAAACATCTGTAAAAGGTCTCTTAGGTCTCAAGAAGTACTTAAACAGCCAGAGCACACCATCAGGAAAGTGGTTCATAAGCTAGGCAAACAGGAAAGCAGTCTTTCTGTCAGTTTAAGACAATACAGCTAGCTTGATGATCACTTCCTAATATTGAACTTGTAACTCTACAGTCAGTACTGCAACCATGTCTGGGGTTCAACTAAATCCATCAAATCAAGAAAGTGGAATTGGGCAGACACAAAGAAACTGTTTCAGCCTCCACCTTCCACATGCATTGAATATGCAAGAGGTTCCAATATCAAAGTATCTTATCTGTTTAATTTTCTGAAGACAAAACTAAATGGGCCACCTTACACACTGGGGTGTGAATCAGTGGCAGAGCTTTGCTCATCATGCAAGCAGCCCTGGGCCAGATGGCCAGCAGCACACACACACACACACACACACACACACACACACACACACACACACACACACAAATCAATCATGAAAAATGATGGACTTGGACATTGAGAGTGATTGAACAAAACTCTGTTCCAGGTTGAATCATATATATATATATATGTATGTATGTATGTATGTATGTATGTATGTATGTATGTATGTATTTTGGTTTTTCTCTGAGAAGGAAATTTGAATGTTGGAGAAGTTATTCAGAAAAAAAAAAAAACACGAGAGAAACAAGAAAGAGATTGCTAAAACTGAGAGGAAGGAAGTACAGGCTGAATATAGTGTAAACTCCCGTCCTCCAACATAGCATTACTTCTTCCCATGAGATTAATGTGATGCTCCAAACGAGTCTCACCAAATTTACTCTTCTATCCATCCTCCCCAAACCACTTCTTCCATCACTTTTAGCTTTTGGTTTGTTGAGTTTCAAATGTTATTTAAAATTTTACAATGAATTTTCTTCAATGTTCCATATTGATTTAAAATAATGACTTTTAAACTCATTTTGTCTGGTATTGAACTTCTTTCTACATGCCTGGGTTTGTTTCCAACCACTTCATCGCCAATTACTCAGCATGCATTCTGTTTCTATAGCTGCCCTTTACCTGTTTTTCCTCCAGGTCTGAATACATCTTCTCTCTGCCCAGAATGTTTCCTTTTCCACTTTCTTTTCTTTCTACCTTGGATTTCTAATTGATCGAAAGTTTTTCTTTTAATTCCTCTAGAGACATTTTCTTGTCCATTCTTCATTTGCAAATTAATGTGTAGTTTACTTTCCCATCTAATATTTATCTTCTTCATCTGTTCAAATCACAAATAAATAATCCATTTTTATGTGAGAAAGATACCAAAGCAGATTGGCAGGCGTCTTGCTTTCATGACCATTTTGTAGCATTGTTCCTTAACTGGCTAAAGCTTGAGTATTTGGGTACTAAAATTAGAAACATTTACCAAATTAATAGGAAATTTTCAAATCTCTCACATAAATGACTAAAGAATGATAATTCAAGAGATATTTGATATTTGGCTAATAGTCCACACATTAGTAAGTGGATAGGGATAATTTAAAATTATCTAACGGGACACAGGACATGTTACCCTTTTATCGAGCAATATAATATATTTTAAATATTGGTCATATGAGACTATTCTTGATAGATACAAGATAAGAATATCTAAAAAAATGTCATTTCAAAAAGGCAATACATTATAAAACAATACTAGAAACAGCAGCTAGAATAATTTTACAGCCACTCCTGGAAGACATTCTTGTACATTCCAGAGAACTATGAGAGGTTTAGACTCAGTTATAAGTCATTAATTTCTTTCTTCTGTTTGTTATATTTAGAATTATCTTCATGTTGAAATTCTGTGAATATAATAATATATAGTAAAAATATATTTATTTGAAAGAATTGCTCATATATGTAAGTGGAATTGATTTTTATTTCTGTAACATAAATGTTTAGGACATGATCCATGTGGAAAACTGAATAGACCTTGTGCAAAATGTGAATTTTGTTGCAAAACTGATTTGAGGAGACAAACATAGGAAACTTCTAATGATCCAAAAAAAAAAAGTTGAAATCTTAGAAGAGTAACGATGGGAGGAAAACATAATAAGAATTTCCACCTTGTTTAGCAGATCTTAAATTCAATTAGAGAGCCACAGAAAGTAATGCATGACATTACTGAAGCGTGAGATTTAGCGTGCCCTGATAGTTGTTGATGTGATTTGTAGCTATCATAGCTGGGGAGGATAGCTGCCTGCCTTCCTCCTTTGGGAGGGTGCATGGGGCCTTCTGGCACCTTGAAGGCTTGTCCTCAGGGAAAGGGCATTCATATAAGTTCCAAATCAGGGGTCTCTGGGCCCTGTATCTAATGTGCTTGGTATCTTGAGTAATAGGGACATACTTCAGTACTTTAGAACAATTTTAAGTAATGTTATTGAATAAATTATGTTAATTAAAAATTCAGTGACACTGGTAAGTTGGAGTGATGTATGTAAGTTGTTATCTGAAATTTAATAACTGGAAGTAAAAGTAATCTACATGGAGCATTTTAGATTTATTGATTAATGATGAATATGTTTTGTTATTCAAAATAAGAAATAATAGTGGCTATAATAATAATATCAGTAATAATATGGCTATAAGGAAAGAACAAATTGAACATCTTAAAGGATATTGTGCTAAGAAAGTCTTTTAGATTGTTTGTTTGGTTTGGTTTTTCAAGACAGAGTTTCTTTGTGTAGCTTTGGAGCCTATTCTGGTACTCACTCTGGAGACCAGGCTGGGCTTGAACTCACAGAGATCCACCTGCCTCTGCCTCTCGAGTGCTGGGATTAAAGGAGTGTGCCACCAACGCCCGGCTTGAAAGTCTTTTATCAGGTAATCAACTTTCAAATATAAATTTGAATAATTGGTGTTTGCATATGACAAAAATTGAACCAAGTTTAAGAGGTTGTAAAAAAGATACTGTACAGAGCTAAGAAGGCGTATGTCATTTTCCATAATCACATGATCATCTAAATATGTATGACTTTGGGTAATGAGAACTAATAAAATTAAGAAAGCTTTGAAATACAGGCTCCACATAGTTTATTCAACAATAAATACAAAAGCAAGGAATACAACAGAGAAATGAAAGAAAGAAATAAGAAACATACAGCAGTGTCTATAGCTAATAGCATATTCTGAGAGCTAAAAAATAAAGGAAGGCAGATTTAAGATAACAGAGAAGGATCCTATTTTAAATTAAGCAAGTGTCCTTGATTCTCTCCAATGGGGGAAAGGGAAATCATTTTAAAAGATTTAAATGGACTGTGCAAATATTGACTTGATAGATTTTCAGATATAAGCAGAAACCACGGGTAATATCACCAATGATTTGGCTGGGGCTTTTTACTTTTAGGAGTGGTGGATCTGTCTGGGTGAAAAATTATGCATCGGTAAAAGTTTGGTGCCTGCCAAGAGACCGTGGGCGGCACTAACAAGCTCAGAGGCTTATGACTGCATCCTGAGAATTACAGGCCAGATTCCAAGCTGTAGGGGCCAGCATGTAAAGCTTTTGGAGTTCATTCAGTTCAAGTGCTACTGTTCTGTGCCTTGCCGGAAAGCAGTCCTGTCTTATTAATCAGAATCCACAGCTGTTGCCACAATGGATGTCCAGTGTTACTGCTCTCAAGCCAAGAATGTCAGAATTCTCATCTCCACACAGCGGTGAATGTCACATCTCAGGATCTATGTGGGGTGACCTTCAGCTGTTAAGGCTTGGCAGTCCCTAACACTCTTCTAGAACCACAGCCTCATTCACCTTCCTCAGTTTGGGCTTTTCTACTCCTGTAATCTTCAGTCTTCCTTCATAATCCCAACTGCCTCGATTTCCTATCACTTCTGCTAAAGATTCCTCTCTAGAATTCAGCCAAATTTTCATTGCTGCTGTTGTGGCAGTGGCTAAGAGGGCCACTACTGTTGCTGCTCTATCTATTTCTATAACAGCTGAATCTGCTCTATACATTGTAAAAGATCATAGATGAGCAAGACAAAGTCCTGTGGGACAAACTTTTAATGGTCCAATGAGACCCCAGAGGGCAGCACAGGAGAATGACTCCCAACCAACTACAAAAGTTAAGTGAAGAGTGTGGTTATTTAGCTGGAGCTGGGTGTGTATGTGTATGATACATAAATGTGAATTAATATACCACTCATCACAGCTTCTGGTTCCACCATCAGTGTTTCATAAGAGTTGATACCAGGCCTCTGTACAATTATCCACAGGCCTTGGGTATACAGCCATCCCGACCGTTCTGCAAGACATGAGGGCAACTATTGCTTTCACTGATTGGTAATCAAGGTATCTAGAGTTCACCATGGCTTATCTTAGAGCACTGCCTCACAAAGACAACACAGGTTTCTTGAAGTGGTTGTGGCTACAAGTCCTTCTGACACAGATGCCCTGGCTTTAGTTGCCATGATCCTTGAAGTTGGAATAGAGTATGCTACTACATAGGGGCAGAGATCTAAAGCAACTAGGCTTCCTTGGAGGCATTCAGTTTCTTCGCTTTTGGATGTCAGTTTCCCACTGGGTACAACCAAACATGAGAGAAATCTGGCACTGTCTATTTGGGCAGTTTTGTGGCTTTTTCCTGGTTGTTCAAAATTTCAAAGAGAATAAAATAACAGATTATGTATATGAAATAATTAGCATTCTAAATATTGCTTAGTGGTTTTTAAAAATAAAGCATAGTGTTAACCCCTGTCCCACTGATCAATCTCAACAGCAAATTGGAAAAGAATAGGGAAGAAAAAGCTGGGAAAGCAAAGGTACAGGAATTGAACAGAAAGGAACAGAAACAAGGTCACATGTGTTGATAAGTTTGTAAAATGAAGGAAATATGAGAATGATTAAACCATAAGAATGGCTTAATCTGATTGATGTGTTATAAAAACAAACAACCACAACAGCAAAAAAAAAAAAAAAAAAAAAAAAACCGCTACCACATCAGAGGAATAATAAAGTGTTGGTGTTCAGTACAAGCAAGGGTGTGTTAGAGGCTTAGTCCATGCAAATAATGTCAAATGCATCAGAGACACATGAGACAGTGGTGACTTAATTATAATTACTGGTTGCAAATCACAAACCTTCCATGAAACGTGAATGAAGATGAAGATGTTTCCAGGATTTCTCTTGAGGATTTGACTTGACACATAAGCAGGTGACAGTGTGAAGTATGAGACCAGTGCAGAAGCTTATGTCTATTGTGTGAGTGAGTGCACAGAGTAGGAAGGATAAACTTGGAATATGTTTCAGGTGAGACATCTGTTCCACACTCAAGCAAAATGTCTGACTGTTTACTTGAGAACTCCCTGTATCAGGAAGAAATTTAAGGCTATGTTTAAAAAATGGGTATATTATTAAAAAATTAAGAAGAAGCAAAGTTCTCCAGACATTTCCCTAGTGCCTGATTTCTCTGTAAACCTAAAATGTCTCCCTCTATTATGATATCTCCATTCTTGTTATCTTCTATTCTTCACCTGACTCAATCTTTCTGCTCCCTCATGCCCTCTGCATCCCCCCTCTTCTCCCCTTCTCATTCTCCTAGCTCCCTCCCCCCTCCTCCCATGCTCCCAATTTGCTCAGATCTTGACCATTTCCCCTTCTCCGGGGGAACATGGATGTTTCTCTTAGGGTCCTCCTTGTTTACTAACTTCTCTGACAGCGTGGATTGTAGGCTGGTAATCCTTTACTCTATGTCTAAAATCCACATATGAGTGAGTGCACTAGGGAAATGTCTGGATATCTACAAAGATGATACCAGCTAACAATCTAAGTAACAGAGGAGAGGCTACCTTAAATGCCCTCCCCTGATAATGAGATTGATGACTGACTTATATGCCACCCGATAGCCCTCATCCAGCAGCTGGTAGAAGTAGAAGCAGACACCCATAACTAATCACTGAAGTGAACTGGAATCCAGTTATAGAGAAGGATGAGTGATGAGCAAAGGGGTCCAGACCAGGCTGGTGAAACCTACATAAACAGCTGACCTGAACAATGGGGAGCTCTTGGTCTCCTGACTGACAGCTGGGAAACCAGCATGGGACTGATCTAGACCCCAGGAATGTGGGTTTCAGTGAGGAGACCTCGGAAATCTATGGGACCTCCTGTAGTAGTTCAGTACTTATCCCTAGCATAGGTGTGAACTTTGGGAGCCCATTCTACCTAGAGGGATACTCCCTGAGCCAAAACATAAGGGGGTGGGCCTAGGTCCTAGCCCAAAGGATATGATAGACTCTGATGACACCCTATGGAAGGCCTCACCATCCAGGGGGAGCAGAAAAGATATGTGATAGGTAGAGTTTTAGTTGGGGGAGGAATGGTAGGGGAGGAAGAGAGGGATAAAGGAACTGGGATTGTCATGTAAAACAATCTTGTTTCTAATTCAAATTTTAAAAATCTGCAAAAAAAGAAGAAGCAAAGGAACTGGAAGTTTTTTGATGGGCCTGGGATACTGATATTGAATGAAAGAAAACCAAGATGAAGACAGTGCCACTCTAGAGAGCTTTAATGTAAGATAAAAAGTAAAAATGTACATAAAGAACATTAGACAGGATCTATGTTTTTGGGGGCAAAATAATCTTTATTAACATATGCCATTTAATATAAGCAAAGATATTAAGAGAGCTTCAGCTGGTGTGTTGTGCAATTCTTGCCTGAACCTGAAAACTGGACTTTAACAACTGAAAAAACAATGAAATAGAAATTTTGTTTAAGAGGACTTCAATTTTGTTATCTTTGCATACTTTCATAGCTTTAATTTAATTGATAAATTTTTAAACAGACTGAAACTCCCACAAAATTTAAATAAAAACATACCTCACTTTTAATGAAGAAAACACATGAAAAAGCCTGTGCCTCAAGGCAGTATTATTCTTATACAAACAGTAGCAATATCTGTTAAAACATTTTAAAAGGCAAATTACACCACAAAATATCAGAAACCTACAACTTACTGAGCCAAACATTGCAAATATTCATCGATTTAATTCCACTCCTGGCAAAGGATTCAAAGCCCAGGACATAGATAAATAATAAAACTTGTTTTCTTAGAGGTTGCTCAGCCATCACCAAAGAAGCTTCCTTTTTAACAAATGGGAACAAACATATATAGAGAGATAAAGCCAGGCAGTGTGCAGAGAGTGTGAGACCTTGCAACACTCATCCCTAAACAGGGGTTCTCTATCAAATATCTCCCCCCAGGGAGTTTATATTTTCTTTTGGCTTGTATGTTTATCAATTTTTCTCCATTCTCTTTGATTCTAATTTATGAAGCCATTCCTCTGTGTATTTCCCTATCTAGAAACATTGATTAGAAGTACAACTAATTACATCACCCATCTGGATTCTTATTATACCTTAAGTCCCTTGATAGTCTGCTATTTTCTACTGTTGCACAGTTATGCTTATATTACAGTCAGGACCTAGTTTATATAAACTATGCATTAATATTACTTTAAGCTGATGACATACTTTTAATGTTTATTTCATTGAACCATATGCTAGCTTTTAGAGAAAGATGACTAAATACTAATTTTACTGAGTAACAGAAGCAACTGTAGTTTAGAAAAATGAATGTATTATGTGATATATTTTGCAATTTTTTAAATTTATTGAACAGCATTTTAAAATATTATATCAAAGTCATCCTAACAATAATCAATGGATATCAGACATATGTGCTCATATGCAAACAGAAATCCATGTTTAAACTATTTTTAACAGTTACTAGTAACAATTTTAAAGACAACTTTTTAATTAATACACAATGTAACATTACAGAATGATAACAAAAATTTTTCTTTCAAAGCTGAAACTTGAAATAACACAAATATCTTACATGATCTTTAATACAAAAGATACAACTTTATAAAAGTTGATTATTTGTATGCAGATGTCATACAATGACTTCATTACCCTTCTGTGAGTTGTTTGATATTGACCTTCAGTTAGACAGTGGCGCTCATCAATTTCTTGAGCTCCGACTAATTCAAAAGCTTTATTGAACTAACGTCCTACCTCTGTCCTCTCTCACTGTGCTACATTTTAAACCTAAGGGAAAGGATAAAAATTAAGATGAAATAATAAGTATTAAAATCAACTGCATGGAAAATACATACAGTGGTTTTCAATAATAATTTCCAGTTTAATAAATAAGATTTATAGCACCATATATTTTACCTACCTATTGAGTTCATTTATGTAAAATATTGCCTATAAGATCCCATGGGAAAGAAAGCCTCAACAAACTATAAATACTAACACAACAGACTCTTTAAAATATACATTTTGAGCTAGTTGTAATATAATAGAAGGATAAAATTCTAATAGTAAGAAAATATTTATTTTCCACAGTATTTCTATACTTTCCAAAATATCTTTCATAAGTTATTGCCTTTCATAAACACAACTTTGCTCCTCACAAGAAAAGGCAAACCTGAGAGCCATGTAAGAATGGAGAATCAGTTAGACAATTTTAGGTAACCTGTAACTGGAGGTTTCTATCCCATCCACCAATTCTGGAATAACCACCCTGAGGAGTAATATTAATTACAGATTGTTTGGCCAATGGCTTAAGCCTCTTACTGGCTAGCTCTCTATATAAACTACCAAATTTCTAATAATCTATATATCCTTATGTGCCCCATGGCTTACAGGTAATGCTTTGGCTTCTTACTCCTCTGGAGGCGGCTGGTGTTCCCCTGATTCCATCTTCTTTCTTTCTCTATCTCTCCCTGTATTGCTCGCCTAGTTATAGTCTGTCCTGCCACAGAGTAACCAGCTTTATTCATCAACCAATAAGCAACACATATTCACAGCATACAGGATATCCCACATCATCTCCCCTTCTCTGTCTAACTAAAAAGAAAGGTTGTAACTTTGAAATGGTAAAATTACATAAAACAACACAATTATCTAGTTAGAATTACAGTTATAGTATTTAGTCCATTTGTATTTGGCAAATTTAAAGAAAATACTCTATCATCTATCCTGTCTTTGTGAGTCTAAAGTTTCATATCTGTATCTTTATCATAATTAGCTATCTAGTCTTCAACTCCATCAAAGACCTCAAAAGGATAAAATATGATGTGAGTAACATGAAGTACATTGTAATCAACTTCCAAAACTCTAGAAATGACAGAGATATCTGGCTGCCTGGACAGTCACCCGAAGTTCTTCTGTAATGTTGGGGCATCCACCTTCAGCCTATAGGTCCATAGTATCTGGCAGATTCTTGGTAAAGCAGGAAATTTGAAGGACTGTCCCACCTTATTTTGGCAAAATTCACC
This sequence comes from Cricetulus griseus, assembly GCF_003668045.3. NCBI lineage: Eukaryota > Metazoa > Chordata > Mammalia > Rodentia > Cricetidae > Cricetulus > Cricetulus griseus. The sequence continues at coordinate 401,109,485 of NC_048595.1, forward strand.
AGTAGCTTTTTTCTGTATATTGTAAAATGTCAGGCAGACTCTTTTATGAAGCAGGAACTCTGAAAGACTGTCTCACCTTGTTTTGGCAAGTTCAGCAGTCATTTTCTTGTGGGCACTGAATGTCCAGCTTATACAACATATTGTCAAGCAGTCCAGGCAAAAAAGCAGTTTCTTGTCCAAATGGTTAGGCTTCACACATTGAAAGCAGACTTATCTTATCGGACACCAACAGAAGTGGTCTGTCTTCCCAGGTTCACATGGTGACTCTGCACTTTCTTTTACTTTTCCTAGAATCCTCCTTGACTCCTAGTCCCACCTATCTTGTTTTCCCATTGGCCAACAGTACTGTATTTATCAACTATTAAGAGAATCATATACACAGAAGGACCTCCCCCTATCACCCAGGAGCAGACATGTCTCACTGTTGGGAAAAGTCTAAGTTCTTAAAACATTTTAAATGCCATATTCTGTACGTCTTTGAAGTATTTGAAGATTGCCTATCCATCTGAAATATACCTCTGTATATCTAGAAAACCTAACTAACATGGCTATAAGTTTGACTATTATAGAGGACTATTAATTTTTATTTCTTAACTATGCATTACATTTTAAATGATCTGCATAAACATAATACCTTAAACGAGAGTAGAAATATATATATAACAAAATTGACTTTAAATTTGTGTCAATAAACCAAAATCCATACCAATGTAAAGTATTCATTTCTATACCATATCACCCCTTTTTCTTCAGAAAGAGATAGACTATGACCATTAATTATTACCATCTCCCTTTAAATGAAAACAAACATTTATAAACAATATTTTGGGAATTTGAGTGTAGCTTTTTATACTACTTCCTGATGGCTGAGAATGCTGTTATTTTATGGGGACCCTGAGAAAATTTATAATTATGGTTAAATTTGGATGTTGTAGCCTGTGAGGCTGCATCATTTCAGTCAGTTGCTTTGAAGCTGTTCTGATGGGGGATGTCCTTCTGTATGCTGTGAATATATTCACTGGTTCATTAACCAGTGACCAATGGACATGCAGGACGTAGCCAGGCAGGAAGTATAGGTGGGGCTACGAGACTGGGAGAATTTTGAGAGAGGAACTCAGAGAGTGAGTCGACAGGGAGACACCATGTAGCTACTGGGAAGATAGGACACTGGAAATTCTCTGGTAAGCCAAGACTACATGGAGATACATAGATTTATAGAAATGGGTTAATAATTAAGAGGGAGCTAGCCAATAAGAAGCTTGAGCCATAGACTAAACAGTTTATAATTAATAGAAGCCTCTGTATGCTAATTTGGAACTAAAGAGCTGCAGGACCAGGCAAGACAGAAACTTCTGTCTTCACTGTTCTGGATGTTGGATCCATAACTTCTCACCTTCTGTAGAAACAAAAGCAGAACCTCTTTTCCAAAGCAATATATCCTTAGATCCAAATTTTGAAGTCAAGATACAATATGACTTACGTTGGTTTAGCTTAGCAGCTCCTACAATCAAATGCCTCTCTTTAGTTAGTTCATTAACAGTCAAAAAATTCAAATAAACCACAATAGTATACACAATCCAGACTCTCTGTGTATTTTCCATCTTTGCATGGCCCATTTTAGTTATTTTATTACTGTATTTCTCATTTAAGGACCTCAGTATATTATCATCAAATATTTTTCATTTGTGACTCTGTCTATCCTATCTCCTATCTCTCCCAAGCCCATACATCCTTATCAAACATACTGGGACACATTTAGAGGTTGTTTTTTTTTATCTGAATATTATCTTATTGTGTATCTGTAATCCTTTTTTGACCACTGTTTTAAATTGTTGAGTGCCAGGATAGGCTCCAAAGCTACAGAGAGACCCCTATCTCGAAAAACCAACCAACCAACCAAACAAACAAACAAACAAAAAAAAAATTTAAGCAGATGTGGCTAGAACCAGAGCAGCTGGACAGACCACTTTGGCTGTTATTTCTACCCTGTTTGGCTTTCCAACATGACAGGGGTACCAGAGTGAGTCACGTTTACCTTCCCCTGCCCCAACTTGGGGAGGCAGTACTAAGTAGCATGCAGCTGTGCTCTTAGACCCACAGCTGTGTTCCCAAGTCCACAGGCAGTGGCCAGGAGAAGTCTCTGTATTTTGGCCCTTTTAAGAGACTGTGGGAATTTGCCATGCTGCTTAGTTCATGGCAGTTGGCAGCCAGCTCCATCTCAGGGGCAGCTATCTGTAGATGTGTCTCTGTATTATGGCCAGCATGAGAGACTGGGAAGCTTAGTGAGACTGTTTCTGTGTTCTTAGAACCCTTTTCAAGCTTTTTTTTTTTTTTGTTTTTTTTTTTTTTTTTATTTTTATTGTCTATGGTGAATGCACACCACACAGTGGATGCCAAATAAATATAACTGGAGTTTTCTATCCTGCCTGTCAGTTTCCAAACAACCACTCTGAGGCTTAATATTAATTACAGACTGTTTGGCCAGTGGTGCAGGCTTCTTGCTGGTGAGCTCTTTATATAAATTAAACCATGTCTAATAACGTGTATACCGCCATGTGTCCCATGATTTAACAGTAATGCTCTGTTACTCCTCTGGAGGCTGATAGTGTCTCCCTGACTCCACATTCTTTCTCTCTGTCTCTGCTTGGGTTTCCTGCCTAGCTATATTTTGCCCTTACATAGGCCAAACTAGCTTTATTCATCAACCAATAAAAGCAACACATATTCACAGAGTACAGAAAAACATCCTGTATCAGTAGCCTGCTGCAGCTTAGTTATTATTAGAACAGGGCTTAGTCCCCAGATCCTACAACAGCACCTTTACAGTCATTTTCTTCCATCTTCCAGTTTGTCATAGGTTTAGGGAACTATCATAGAGTATATTGATATATTTTTTTGACAAAAAGGAGTTTATCTAGTCTCTATGAATCATGAAATAATTTTACTTAAATTACTATGGAGACGATAAAACTAATTTTTGTGTTGGAGGATGTACGTAGTTCATTTACAAGTATTTCCTTGTTGTTGACTATACTTCTTTCCCAACATCTCAGGGTTTCTAAAGGAAGAGGGTATTTTGGGGAAGCTGCATTGTTCTGGGTCTTTATTTAAAGGAGATACTGGGTGGTACAGAAATTAACTTCTTCCTCTATGATGAGTATAAATGGGGCAAAAAGTAAAAATCATTCCTAGAAGCCCTTTTTTCCATGCTAGAAACCAGCTACCCAGAGTATGCCTTTCTAGTGATGGACATATCTTTTCTAATATATCTAGAATAAAACTTTTTTGTATGTATTGCCTAAAATACTTTCCATTAATTAGTTTTGGTTACCACTAAAGACAAATAAAGCAATTTTTGAAAACAAATCAGAGAAAAATATCACCAAGGAATGTAGCACTGAGCTACATAGAGTCAGGCACTTCAGGCTCTAACTACATGAACATGTAAATTCTTCAAGCACATTGAAATCTATTTTCAATTATTGGTAGCTATAAACATTTCTCCATTCTAAACTGAAATTAGTTACTGGTATTCTCAGTAATTTATATTTATTTCTAGAGGTATCAATGTCAGAAATGTGACCCATAGTCCCATGTTACTGTTAGCATAATATGTTACTCTAGGATTCTACCATGGCAAACGCTTTTATAAGCTTTTCCTGTTGAATCTTCAATGGGGTCCCAATGACTTACTCTCATCATTGTGGAAGGAGTCCATATTACTTCTTAATTCATTCTAATAGTGAATTCCTACAATTAAATACTTTCAATCTCATGTGTCCTTTTCTTGGGATGTATTTTCTGGAATTTACTGTTTTTGGTCAACTTCATTTTTTTTTACTGTGGGCACATCATTCTTAAGTGAATTCTAGAAATGAAGTAAAATGAAAATATTTCAGAATAAAAGAAACTTTAAAATGTGTACATTTTCAAGAATATATATTTCCAGAATTAAATATGCTTTCCTCATATGTTATCTGAAAAAGATTTTATAGAATAATCCTTAAAAATAGTTTCTGTCAGAGGCTTTCTCTGTATACAATGAGATGATCATGTCCCGCGCGCGCTGTGTTTTCTCGGCCGGCAAGAAATCACACGCAGGACACTCGGATCCTTCTGCAGACAAGCTTTAATGCATCTTGTGAGGGGAGAGCATAAGCTTTCCAGAGCGGAGACTGAGCGGAGACACTGAACCAAGAAAACCATCCCTTATAAAGGCTGACCAGCCGCCTGGGACGTGTTACCCTATGAATGGCTTTAGCTCCTCAGGCCAAAATGAGCCACAGGATAGGCAGAGATCAAAGGAATGGAAATTACCCAGCGCCTGTGAAGTAATTTACATCTTGGTGTCATGGATAATGCAGGAACCGGCTCCCTACATATCCCCCTTTTTTATTAATTAATGAAAAGGCTTTATATTTTTACAAGCAAATAGGTCACCCATATGTTGAGGGATAGAGGCAGAGGTTGAACCTTCCCAAAATCAAACATTAAGACTGTGTACAAGAGTCGGCATCAGGCTGTTAGCTTGACCCGAAGCGCTCTTGACCTGTCCTCTGCCGTTTTTCTGGGAAAGGGAGTCTCAGGGCAGGTAACCCTTATGCAGGTCAACGTATCTCCCAGAGAAGCCTGCATAATAGGCAACTCTGTGCGATGCCTTTGCTCAGCACACCTCATTGGGCTGCCCAAACCAGACACTCTACCCTGTGCAATGAGCCTAGGCTCCGGGTGTGCAAGAGCTGTCTGGCCGGCGGCCTATTGTTTAAGCATTGTTAGCCAAATATCAGTGGAAGCGCTTGGGCGATCTCTCTTGGTTTGAGCCCTCGAGCTTACAGACCAGCCAGAGGAGTAACACCAATCCGCAAACGGCTGTATCAAACAATCCCACCCCCACCCCTTTCTCACAGACCGGCCAGAAGTAACAGCAATCCGCAAACGGCTGCATCAAACAATCCCATCCCCACCCCTTAAGCAGTGACAATCTCTCCTCTCTCCGCCAAGGACAGGAGTTAATCTGGATAACAATAGCGGCTCTCAACTCCCGGGGAGAGGGTGGAGTTCCGACTTTTGAAGGTCCGAAGGGGCTCTTCAGGTGAGTCTTTCTGGGATCCACAGGGGATTCTCTTCATCCTGTGGAAAAACACAATATCGCTCCCCTGGATCTTATGAGAATAGGATCCGGGCCTCTCCAAAGATCAGTTAAGATATCTTTTCATTTTACCATTTCCTTTTGGCCTTTTAGGTTTTGAGGTGAGACGCTTGGCCCGAGCGTCAATGTTTATGAGGCTTTAAAGCCCCAGGCATTCCAGGCCTTCAAGAAGTGTTGAATAGCAGGCACGGCCTTTTCCCCTATCAAAGACTGGGAAAGCCATCTGTAATTTCCTCCGCTCCTCTGATGGTAAAAAGGAGTCAGTACCAAATAATGGGGGTGCTGATGGAAGTACACCCGCTGGATTAACAGGCGATGGCCTCATATTTGCTTTCACTTTTCTATCAGGGTGGTATCTGTCTTGCTCTAGCTCTGTCCTCACTAGAGTCTAAAATCTCAGAGTCTGAGCTGCTCAGCTCCAAGGCCTCTAGTTTCATTGTAGGGCAGAGGCTAGGTTTTGAGTCTTTATTTCTCCTAAATTTACCGGGGTGTGACCGGTTATCCCCTATTTTCTCTCCCTCCTTTTTTGTTTCTTTTTCACCTAGCTGAGCTGTTTCCTCAAAAACTTTATCTCTTGAGCTTTCAGAGTCATCAGAGCTATCAAGATTTAAAGCTTTAAACTTATTTACAGAATCATCTAACAAATTATTCACTCCCTTGTCAGTAGACATCCCAGGAGGTCCTTTTTTCTTATTTGTTGCTGTACATACTCCCTTGTCAGTAGACATCCCGGGAGGTCCTTTTTTCTTATACACTCCCTTGTCAGTAGACATCCCGGGAGGTCCTTTTTTCTTATATTTTATTGTTAGGCGCGCCCCATCTCTCATCACATTCGGTTTCTGATATGTAATTCTGGACTTCTTTAAGATTGTTACAACAGTGAGAAAAGTCAAAATAGCTCCTAGTAAAAGCATAGAAGCCTCTATATTAACCTCCCAAAATAGCAACATACCCAAGCCAAAGTCCAGAAAAAACATACCTCTCCGAATTTACCACCCTGCAGTTCTGAATCCGCCCCGTTAGAGGGGTCTCCGTGGTGCCAGAGATGTTCACATGTTCCCGGGTTTCGGCACCAATTATGTCCCGCGCCCTCCTTGTTTAATTTTTTCTGGCCCGGCCAAAAAACCGGGCAGGCAACTCGGATCCCTTCTGCCAGAACAAACAAGCTTAAGCTAATGCTTTTCAGCTGAAACTGGAAAGAAGCCCATCCCTTAAAAAGGCTGACCAGCCGCCTGGGACGTGTTACCCTATGAATGGCTTCAGCTCCTCAGGCCAAATGAGCCACGGGATAGGCAGAGATCAAAGGAATGGAGATTACCCAGCGCCTGTGAAGTAATTTACATCTTGGTGTCTTTAGGCACCATTATTGTAATGGAGCATGCAGGAAATGGCCCCCTACAGTGTTAGTGTAGTACAAGGACACCACTAGTTGGGGTACTTTCCTGGTCCCCTTGCAGAGAGAGGGGAAGACAGAGACAGAGACAGAGATACAGAGAGAGACAGACAGAGAAATACAAATTTGCTGTTTTAAAACATCCTTTTTTTATTTTGAGACAGGGGCATGCTTTATAACTCTGGCTCACCAGAATAGGCCACGCTGGACTCGGCTTTACTTCCTAGAAGCCCAGCCCCCTAACTGTTGGATTACAGGTATGCACCAATACACCTAGAGCACATTGCTAATCTTTGATAATGACATAAAAGCAATTCAGACCGAGTTTTGTCAGTGCCAGGTACAAGTGGTCATCGGTCAGCCATCGTAAGTCAATAAACCAATCATCCCATAGGAGATGCAGCTTAGTTGGTAGAGTACTCACATAGCGTTCATGAAGAAGAAGCCCTGGGTTCCATTTTCCAGCACCTCACAAAACAGGCACACTGGCACACACTTGTAATCCCATCATGCCTGAGGTAGAGGCAGGAGGATCAAAAATTGAAGATCTTCTTTTACACAGGAATTGGAAAACAGTCTGGGATATTTGAGACATTTTCAGGAAAGAAAAGAAAGAAAGAAGGAAGGAAGGAAGGAAGGAAGGAAGGAAGGAAGAAAGAAAGAAGAAAGAAAGAAAGAAAGAAAGAAGAGAAAAAATAAAATAAAAGAAATATTCAGCCCCACCTTCCTAAGAAAATCAGAAAATGTCTTTTCTCTTTTGATCATTTCTTTATATGAAATTTTGAAAACAATAGTTAGAACTTCAGGGACAAATTGCAGTCAAAAGTAGATTCTTTTCACATTTTTTCACTTTTCACTTTCGGGATTTGTCTGAAGTCAAGCTCCTTGGCTTCTCAACAGTTCACTGATTTGCCACCCTTGATTTCATTTCAAGTCAGCTCAGGTCACCAAACCCAGTCAGAGCACTCTACAGCTTGGGATCTTAGTCCAGCACCACATTTCCCTTTGTGCCCAACTTTTTTTCTTCCTTTGCCAGTCAGCTGTCACTAACAATTAGTTTTTATAGCCCCTGTGGCCATTATCTTTTCAGAGGCACTTCCATTAATTAGGGTAATTAAATTGACACATCATTCCCACTCACTTGTTAACTTCCTGCCTTTCTTCATTGTTAGAGGAATACTCTAACAGCCTGAAAAGAAGACTACAGATATGTAGCTTTATCTGGTAAGTTTCTAACGAGCACAGAGCTGAGTAGAGCTCACTGTGACATGGCATTAGTTACTGGAGGAGCGCTGACAGGGGATGGAGTACAAGTCCCTGCAGCTACTAGGAAGAATAAAGGTGAGTTTATCCCATCATTAGCTATCCCTATATGGCTCTCAGGAGATGGGACCTAGTCTGCTGGCTCTAGACAAATTCATGTGGGTTTTCTAAAGTCCCTGGGGGATATGTGGCTTCCCCAAGAGGGTAGGAGCTCCACGTGTTACCTCAGTCCTCACCCTTGAGCCAACCCTCCAGCCCCATATAACCTTTATTTAAGAGATGGAAGCAACATTTTTAAAAAGTATGCACACATGTATTATTTTTTGAGAGCCACACAAATCTAATAAAAATACTTACATATTAGAGAAATCACATGGACAATGTCCTTAAGTTATGAGTGAAAGAAAATGTCTCTGAATCTATTTTTTCTTAAGGTTTATTTTTTAATTTTGTGCATGGGGGGGGCAGGAGATAGGTGCACATGAGTATAGGGACATGTGGAGACCCAATTCCCAAATTCCCAGGTGTCAGATGCCCTGGAACTGGCAGTTGTGACTTGCCAGACATGGGTGCTGGGAACCAAACACAGGGC